>NW_027526879.1:0-260000 GCF_052857255.1 Amblyomma americanum | reverse complement strand
CACCGATACAATGCTAACAATTGCCAAAATGTTCACTCTCATCTGCTGCTAATGGACGAGGTTTACTGCATGAATGCTGCCACTCCTTCAGGTCGATGCACAAGTTGTTTTTCGCTGTCATTGTTTGGAGGCAGGGTTTTTTTCTCTAGTGCAAGAGCACTATTTCAATGGGTAAACCCCAAGCAACATTTCTTTTGTCCTGTGTTTATAAACTTGGCCTCACTGCTATGGCGAGGTTATGTCTCGCACTCGTTAGGTTTCGGCCACGTGGTTTAGTACAGTCAGTCCTGGATGTAAATCTGAGTTGAAGGGGGCTGGAGGTTTGTTAGAATTAATGCGGGCCTATTTAAGTGTAGCGGAGCATAAATTTTGGTCTTTTATGGCCGGATAAACGAGGAAGGCATGCAGCATTAGCCATTAGCTGTAGCTTTCTCATGCCGCTTGCGAGCTAGACTGTCCCTCTTTTTGTGCAGAACCCAGCCAGAAAAGAGGTGCCAGGCCGAAGTACGGGCTGTCTTCTCGGCAACTGCTCGATTTCGGGAGCAATCCTCC
Organism: Amblyomma americanum; assembly: GCF_052857255.1. Classification (NCBI taxonomy): domain Eukaryota; kingdom Metazoa; phylum Arthropoda; class Arachnida; order Ixodida; family Ixodidae; genus Amblyomma; species Amblyomma americanum. The sequence continues at coordinate 259,448 of NW_027526879.1, read as the reverse complement.
GCCTCGCCTGAAGTGCAAGGCAGTGGCCGCGCTCAATCGGGAAGCCGGCCGCCATCGCGTCTGCTAAGGGTGAGTCTTTCCTTTGTGTGCACGCTAGCAGTGGATTGTGAATGCACCAGAGGGGGTGCAAGTGCAGTGTGTCATGTAAAAGGGTAAGTGGTGACTGCAGGGGGTGTGATGTTACTGTGAACTACTGGAACGCTGGTGACAAGACGACCTGGTGTCATTTTGATGCAGAGTTGTAACACCTAGAATAGAGCAGTGGAATGCCTGTGGCCATTTCAAAAGTGTCTCGTGACCTCCGTAAGAAAGGCTAGTTCTGAAGATTGTTTGACTGCTGTGTATTGCGGCGCTGGCACATTTACAGAGAGGCAAGATGGCAGCCAGCCATACTTCCTGCCGAGCACCCCGACGAGAGCAGTCTCTGGACCGCCTGAGAAATGACAATGTTCATCTACAGGGTCAGGTGGGTGGTCCTTTCCTAATAATAAAAAAATGTTATTATATATATCATATGTTATGTAAATTGCTTGGCCTGTTGCTTGAGATGAAATATGTTTTCGGCTCATGGTTGACTCTTGCTCTCGGTGGCCCTGACTAACGTTCCTTTATTAAGAAGGTAGTGACATTCTCCGTTTCCTGCTGGCTTCCTTCTAAAACCTCCATGCCCATCACTGCGTGAGAGCGTCGCTGGAAGGTTCAAAACTATTTGGTGCACTTGCAAAATTGCAAAGCTTTGCCTTTGTTTTGCCATTGATTGGCCGGGCAGGAGTTACCTGCTTGAACTGTCTGCACCCGTTGGTGGCTCCTGCCCGACCTGCTTTAACTGCACCGTGTGATTGTGGTCTCTTCACCACCAGAAAATCGGCTCTTCAAATACAATGTTTTCAGTGCATTAGGTTCGACATAACTGCAGCGCGAAAGAAAGACTAACACAATGGAAGGAAAACACTCACGACACGGAGAATCGGTGCACTCACAATTGTTTTATTTTGCCAATGCATGGGAAATATAAAGGTTCCGCCGTGCACGCGCTCACATAATACAGAAGAAAAGGAGACGTGCCAACGACAGTATAGCTCTTCTTAGCTCGTGCCTCAGCTCCAATACCATCGGGGTTGATGCCGTCTGTGGTGCAGGCCACGGCAATGTGCCAGGATGCTGCGCCAGTAACAGCATGGTGTGTTTATGTTTTGACGAGAGCGCCAGCGGCAATGGCTCACTTGGCAATCTTGGCAGCGTTCCAGGACACTGGTGTGGCCGGCTGCCGACAGGGTATGTGGTGTAAGAAAGCCGGCGAGACTTGTCAAGAAGAGACATGGGGCGTGAGGTAGCGCGTGTCAGAGTACGTGCACTCGAGCACCGGAGGAGAACCTGGTAGTTTAGGCCAGAATATCACAAAAATTCTTCGCTTTCACACCACAGTTAACACTAAAACATTCGCGGTACACACTTGTAACTGTCCTCTGAGTTTTATTTATGTAGAATGTTGTCCCACCCATTTGGGTAACCTCTTCTGTGCAATTGGTCATGAAATTGGCTATGGTGCAGCTGTGATTCGTGCGTACGCTGGAGTTACGATCCTTTCCAAACCAAGAAAAAAACTGGTAGGGTTTTAACGTAGTTATGGGGGGAGGCTACCCTTGAACACCAACTTTCTTGTTTCTTGAGATATCTGAATGAAATTTTCAGGGTAGGCTAACAGCACAACCATTTGAAGAACTACTAAGTTTCATGGAGCTGTGGGCACTGGTTCTCAAGTTACAGCAGTATATCAAAGTGGTCCACATAAGGTCGCTTATTCCAGGCTTGGAGAATTTTAAAATAGCCTTGGCACTGTGAAATTCATTACGGTCATTCCTGGATAGGTGCCCCAGGGCTAAAGCTGGAAAAGTTTAGCACAGTACAGAATTTAGTTTCAATAAATTAGACCTTCATTAGGCATATTTCAATAACTTGAAAAGGCGGGCTTGTCTTGCGCTCAAAAATTTATTCAGGTACGGAATAAAAAAAAACGCCATGGAAATCCGATAAGCGGTTCCCGAACAGCAGCCAGAATGAGCAGCCGTGCCAGGCAAGAAATACATTCTGAGAAAACGGCCTTCAAAGGTTGCGAGAACACCAGCTTCCTTGTGTCTTGAGATATATCTGAATGAAACTTTCAGGGTAGGCTCTAAACACAGGCATTTGAAGAAATATTAAGTTTCATGAAGCTGTGTACACTGGTTCTAAATTTACAGGAGCATATCAAAATGGTTCACATAGGTCCTTTACTCCAGGCCTGGATAATTGTAAAACAGCGCCGTAACTGTGAAATTCATTATGGTTATTCCTAGTCGAGTACCGCAGGTCAAGACAAGGCCCTTTTGATGAATTTCCTTGCTGAAAAATTTTAACATAGCACTGAATTTAGTGTCATTGATTAGACCTCATTAGCCAATATTAATTGCTTATGACAAATTCCAGAGACAATAATCTTAATAAACGAGCTTGACTTTCCCTCGGAAATTTATTCAGGTATGGAATAAAAAAATCCCCATGGAAATCCGATAAGTGGCTCCCGAGATGCAGCCAGAATCTCGATCTCCTCGCACGTCAGGAAATGCGTTTCCAAGTAAACGGCGGGCGACGCGTTCTCACGCCTCGGGGTAGGTGCGAGACAGGAGCTGGAGGCCACAATCGCCCAGGATGATGCGTTTGGTACACAAGGCATGCCCGAAGCAACGCACTCTTGCACCGATGAAGGTGCTGGTACGTCGCTGGAACCGGCGACACAATCGCTGTCTAGTTGCGATGTAGCAGAAGTTGCGCGGCATGAAGCATCGACAGTTCTTGTTGGCGACACGCTTTGCTGAACGAACACACTTAATTGCATGGTTCCGTGCACCGAACGCGCTGTTTAGCTTAGTTGGACGCATCGTGACTGACTGCGCAATAGTCGGCAGTCTGCAGGAAGCTGTTCGGATGGCACGGCGAGAGATTGTAAAGACGGCGACCACAACGACAAAAGTACAGAGCCAAGTCGCTCCGGCCGCCGCCGGAGGGGGCCGCCACGTCAGCGCGCAGCAGCCAATAGCGGCCGCGCGATCCCCCGTGTTTTCAAGGAGCGCGCCCTCCGGCCAATCGCAGCCTCGCATTTCAAAGGCAGGAAACTCGAAAGGCGCTTTGAGTGCCCCAATCACATGCGAGCCACGCTCCCACCATGCCGCCGCCTTCGAAAGTGGCAAAGAAAAAGACCAAGAATTCACGAACAAAAGAAGACCAAGATGGCGTCCCCCCTTAAGCGCTGGAGGATGCCGAACAGTGTTGGTCAGGCAGCAGTGTAGTGAAGACAGTCCCGCTTTGGCCTGTGTGCGGTGACTGTGCCATATGCGCTAAACTTGGGCTTTCAACAATTGCCATGCGGCTTTAGCTAATTTGAGCTACTAGTTCTTCTAAGCTAATGCTTTGGTCAGCATCGAGGGCAACAATGAGTCACTCAAGAGTGTTCACAGAAGGGCTTTAGCTTTGTCTTGACTGAAATGTAGCAGACCATGTTTGAGGTTTGATGCTGTGCTCATTGCCCTGGCCCTCTCCCAACTTTACTTGTTTAGATGCTTCTACCATGCCGAGATCTACAACAGGCACTGTGCCCTTGGAGAGAGCAGGAGGATTGGCTTGGCATCTTTTCTTAATTTTGGTGCTTGGCAGACTACAAAAATAAACTGACTTTCTCATCTAAAATTTTAAAAGCGCTGAACTGGGGACCTCAGTGCCACATATATTTGGTGTAGAACTAAAGAACTCCTTCATGGCATTACAGCTTACCATCTATCACTGCTTGTGTAGTGATGTTAGGCCTGACACATGGTGGTGATGCTAAGAATTGCCAAAATGTTCACTCTCATCTGCTGTTAATGCTCGAGGTTTACTGCATGAATGCTGCCACTCCTTCAGGTCGATGCACAAGTTGTTTTTCGCTGTCATTGTTTGGAGGCAGACTTTTTTTCTTTAGTGCAAGATCACTATTCCAATGGGTAAACCCCAAGCAACATTTCTTTTGCCCTGTGTTTACAAACTTTGCCTCACTGCTGTGGAGAGATTATGTCTCGCACTCGTTAGGTTTCGGCCACGTGGATTAGTACAGTCAGTCCTGGATGTAAAGCTTAGTTGAAGGAGGCTGGAGGTTAGTTAGAATTAATGCGGTCCTATTTAAGTGTAGCAGAGCTAAATTTTGCTGTTTTATGGCTGGATAAACGAGGAAGGCACGCAGCATTAGCCATTAGCTGTAGCTTTCTCATGCCGCATGCAAGCTAGACTGTCCCACTTTTTGTGCAGAACCCAGCCAGAACAGAGGTGCCAGGCCGAATTATGGGATGTCTTCTCGGCTGACTGCTCAATTTCCGGAGCAGTCCTCTGCCTTGCCTGAAGTGCAAGGCAGTGGCCGCGGCATGGTGCCAGGTGGCTCCGCGGTGGGACCCACACGCAGTGCCGCCTGCTTACATTCAACTCGGGAAGCCGGCCGCCTTCACGTCTGCCAAGGGTGAGTCTTTCCTTTGTGTGCACGCTAGTCGTGGAATGTGAATGCACCAGAGGGGGGTGCAAGCGCAGTGCGTCATGTAAAAGGCAAGTGGTGACTGTAGGTGGTGTGATGTTACTGTGAACTACTGCTTGATTGAGCTCCATGAAACATGGGAAAAAATTCTACTCAACTCCTCTGAATATATGAATGTGCATTGAGCTGATGCACAAATGTGGATACACCGTGCATATATCATTGAGGATGCAAGCAAGCGTAACATAGAACAAGCAACAAATTTTCTGTTTGTCATTAGCTTGCCTTGCAACTGTTTCTAGCATAGGAGCTGAAAGAAAATGTTCTCACAGCAGTAAGGCTGACATGCAGCTGCAATCAGAATATGATTTGCAACGCAATGCTGGCGTCAAAATGGGAAAAGTGAACAAAGCTGACTGGTTTCATGAGTTAATGTATGCTGTGCCTGTCCTGCCTAATCTTGCCTGCCACTGTTGCCGGCTGATATCGGCGTCTCGTCCTTTTAGCGAGTGGGCCGGGTTACATATATGCCACCTCGCAGCAAAGGGGAATAATTTTGTCTCACTATGTTGATGCTTTGCATAGCTGCTGATATTGAGGGGCCGAATCGCGGCTAGGTCGGCTAAATTTCAATATAACTGAAATTAAAAAACGTTCCTGGGCTCGGTGACGTCTGCGCTCATTGGAAGAGTTCCCACTAGTAGAAACTAGATCGAGCCATCCACTAAGTGTCAGTCGTAGCCGGTTGGCGCCTTTGGGGCGCTACATATTAAAATTTGGAGAAGCTGTGTTCCGAAAAGTCCGAAGCCAAAAGCATATTGGAAGAATTCCCACTACAGTTAAAACTCGATTTAACGAAGTTGAGGGGAGCCGTGAATTATTTCGGTAAATCGAGAACTTCGTTAAATTGAATGATGCATTTCTTGGGCACATAATTCAGTACATTCGATTACAGTAAAACCTCGTTAAAACGTACCCGCTTAAACAGTACTTTCGTTTTAAAAGTAGTAAAGTCAAATCCCCGACTGAGCACCCATTGAACATAATGCAATTTGCATCCGCATAAACCGTACCAGCATATCGCGGTCGTATCGGTTAGCACGTACCATTTTCACTTTTCGTCGCACTCGCGCATGACGAATTCACGCCGGTAGCACCGACCCAAAGGACGGTTCGGCTAGCGGCGCAACAATCTTCTCTAAATACCGCCGACGGGACGGCAAGCCACACAGCTAATGACAAATTGGCGCCAATGTTGGTAATCATACAACTAGCGCAATCTTTGGGGGTCCGTATGGTCATCGTCATGACCCCCCGCGCTACTTTCGAGTGGGTAAGAGCCAACACCACGACCGGAGCCGCTAGCGCGTATGAAAAGAAACAACAAAAATTCTTACTCGACAAGAAAGGCCCGAGGGGACTACAAATTTATTTTCCGCCAAAGAAGTCTGGGATCTTTGCCTGCGTGCGCTTTGTGAGCAATGGCCGCACCGATTTCTCATAGGTCTGAAGTGCTGCAACGCTGTTTGTACAATAGTCAACAAATAGTGCTCAATTAACAGTATCAAGTTGTGAAATTTTCTGAACACAACCATAATTGTCTTGCTTGGGTTGTCGGAAATATGTGACCTGCAAAAGTTGAGCAAGCAGTGTTTAGGATGATTGTTGGTAAAAATTGTGTGCGCAGGTAATGTTCAAATCACAACTGGCCAAGTACTCAATGGAGAACCAGCTCCGGAGGGAAATAGAAATTCAGTCCCATCTAAGGTAAGCTTCCTTGGTTTCTTGCCTATGTTGGCATGAGTGGACTGCCCGTATATCTTTAGCACTCCACTCTTGTTTGAAGATCTTTTATGCTGCTTGGGTTTAGCATGCAATCTCCTTCCCAGTTCTTTCTTTTACGTTTCTGTGTGTTGCAGTGCATTGCTCACTTTTTGACAGTGTTCACCTAGTTTGTGTGCATGTTGTTAAATACTTGTTGGCACAGTTGGAACCCAATCAGTGCCTTCCAGTTCTACTCTGATCCAACCTGAAGGAATGTTGTTTGTACAGCTCTGAAAACTGCAGTAAGACTGCGAAGTCTTGTTGGAAGTAAGACGACATTGTTTAATTGGACATGTTACATTACTGAATGGTTTTGTAAGCAGTGGCTGATTTGTGGGAAACTCATAGAAAGGTTGACTCACATGGCTAGACCTGGAATGACCATTTTTTCTCATTGATTTCTGGAAGAAAGAGGGACCAACATTGCTCTTTAGGACAGTCGCTCAGGGAGGATCAGTTGTGCACACTTCTAATGGAAATTTGAGTCCACTTTGAATGGCTGAAATGAGTGTAAAACAGCTAGAAAGAAGAAAACAAGCGGCAGTCAAGGTAGAACCCATGCTGTGGTGCTTGGCAGCGTTCAAGAACGCACAGCAGGATGCAGGCAGAAGCAGCGTAACTCTGATCTCTCCAGTTGTTGACATCACCACCATTTCAGCCAATCGCAGCCTCACATTTCAAAGGCAGGAAACTCGAAAGGCGCTTTGAGGGCCCCAATCATATGCGAGCCACGCTCCCACCATGCCGCCGCCTTCGAAAGTGGCAAAAAAAAAGACCAAGAATTCATGAACAAAAGAAGACCAAGATGGCGGCGGTTGGTTCGCTGGCTGAGGAACAGCGTCCGCACGAAGTTGGGATATTTTCAGCGCTCTCTCGCAGCTCAGCGGCCACCACGGCTCGTTAGATAATTGATTTGAAGTACTTTCACGGCTAATTAGTCGTTCATATTTGCAGAAAAGTTAGTTAATAACACATACTGCCGGAATATGCACTTTTCCAAAGCTTGATTTTTCGTGATTTTTTGCTTTTAAAGGGCCGCGTTCCCCCTTAATCGCTGGAGGATGCCGAACAGTGTTGGTCAGGCAGCAGTGTAGTGAAGACAGTCCCGCTTTGGCCTGTGTGCGGTGACTGTGCCATATGCGCTAAACTTGGGCTTTCAACAATTGGCATGCGGCTTTAGCTAATTTGAGCTACTAGTTCTTCTAAGCTAATGCTTTTGTCAGCATCGAGGGCAACAATGAGTCACTCAAGAGTGTTCACAGAAGGGCTTTAGCTTTGTCTTGACTTGACTGAAATGTAGCAGACCATGTTTGAGGTTTGATGCTGTGCTCATTACGCTGGCCCTCTCCCAACTTTACTTGTTTAGATGTTTCTACCATGCCGAGATCTACAACAGGCACTGTGCCCTTGGAGAGAGCAGGAGGATTGGCTTGGCATCTTTTCTTAATTTTGGTGCTTGGCAGACTACAAAAATAAACTGACTTTCTCATCTAAAATTTTAAAAGCGCTGAACTGGGGACCTCAGTGCCACATATATTTGGTGTAGAACTAAAGAACTCCTTCATGGCATTACAGCTTACCATCTATCAATGGCAGTACGCATGTCGATTTAATGTTCGCTGCTTGTGTAGTGATGTTAGGCCTGACACATGGTGGTGATGCTAAGAATTGCCAAAATGTTCACTCTCATCTGCTGCTAATGCTCGAGGTTTACTGCATGAATGCTGCCACTCCTTCAGGTCGATGCACAAGTTGTTTTTCGCTGTCATTGTTTGGAGGCAGACTTTTTTTCTCTAGTGCAAGATCACTATTCCAATGGGTAAACCCCAAGCAACATTTCTTTTGCCCTGTGTTTACAAACTTTGCCTCACTGCTGTGAAGAGATTATGTCTCGCACTCGTTAGGTTTCGGCCACGTGGATTAGTACAGTCAGTCCTGGATGTAAATCTTAGTTGAAGGGGGCTGGAGGTTAGTTAATTAATGCGGTCCTATTTAAGTGTAGCAGAGCTAAATTTTGGTGTTTTATGGCTGGATAAACGAGGAAGGCACGCAGCATTAGCCATTAGCTGTAGCTTTCTCATGCCGCATGCAAGCTAGACTGTCCCACTTTTTGTGCAGAACCCAGCCAGAACAGAGGTGCCAGGCCGAATTATGGGATGTCTTCTCGGCTGACTGCTCAATTTCCGGAGCAGTCCTCTGCCTTGCCTGAAGTGCAAGGCAGTGGCCGCGGCATGGTGCCAGGTGGCTCCGCGGTGGGACCCACACGCAGTGCCACCTGCCTACATTCAACTCGGGAAGCCGGCCGCCTTCACGTCTGCCAACGGTGAGTCTTTCCTTTGTGTGCACGCTAGTCATGGAATGTGAATGCACCTGAGGGGGGTGCAAGCGCAGTGTGTCATGTAAAAGGCAAGTGGTGACTGTATGTGGTGTGATGTTACTGTGAACTACTGCTTGATTGAGCTCCATGAAACATGAGAAAAAATTCTACTCAACTCCTCTGAATATATGAATGTGCATTGAGCTGATGCGCAAATGTGGATACACCGTGCATATATCATTGAGGATGCAAGCAAGCGTAACATAGAACAAGCAACAAATTTTTTGTTTGTCATTAGCTTTGCCTTGCAACTGTTTCTAGCATAGGAGCTGAAAGAAAATGTTCTCACAGCAGTAAGGCTGACATGCAGCTGCAATCAGAATATGATTTGCAACGCAATGCTGGCGTCAAAATGGGAAAAGTGAACAAAGCTGACTGGTTTCATGAGTTAGTGTATGCTGTGCCTGTCCTGCCTAATCTTGCATGCCACTGTTGCCGGCTGATATCGGCGTCTCGTCCTTTTAGCGAGTGGGCCGGGTTACATATATGCGACCTCCCAGCAAAGGGGAATAATTTTGTCTCACTATGTTGATGCTTTGCATAGCTGCTGTGATTGAGGGGCCGAATCGCGGCTAGGTCGGCTAAATTTCAATATAAATGAAATTAAAAACGTTCCTGGGCTCGGTGACGTCTGCGCTCATTGGAAGAGTTCCCACTAGTAGAAACTAGATCGAGCCATCCACTAAGTGTCAGTCGTAGCCGGTTGGCGCCTTTGGGGCGCTACATATTAAAATTTGGAGAAGCTGTGTTCCGAAAAGTCCGAAGCCAAAAGCATATTGGAAGAATTCCCACTACAGTTAAAACTCGATTTAACGAAGTTGAGGGGAGCCGTGAATTATTTCGGTAAATCGAGAACTTCGTTAAATTGAATGATGCATTTCTTGGGCACATAATTCAGTACATTCGATTACAGTAAAACCTCGTTAAAACGTACCCGCTTAAACAGTACTTTCGTTTTAAAAGTAGTAAAGTCAAATCCCCGACTGAGCACCCATTGAACATAATGCAATTTGCATCCGCATAAACCGTACCAGCATATCGCGGTCGTATCGGTTAGCACGTACCATTTTCACTTTTCGTCGCACTCGCGCATGACGAATTCACGCCGGTAGCACCGACCCAAAGGACGGTTCGGCTAGCGGCGCAACAATCTTCTCTAAATACCGCCGACGGGACGGCAAGCCACACAGCTAATGACAAATTGGCGCCAATGTTGGTAATCATACAACTAGCGCAATCTTTGGGGGTCCGTATGGTCATCGTCATGACCCCCCGCGCTACTTTCGAGTGGGTAAGAGCCAACACCACGACCGGAGCCGCTAGCGCGTATGAAAAGAAACAACAAAAATTCTTACTCGACAAGAAAGGCCCGAGGGGACTACAAATTTATTTTCCGCCAAAGAAGTCTGGGATCTTTGCCTGCGTGCGCTTTGTGAGCAATGGCCGCACCGATTTCTCATAGGTCTGAAGTGCTGCAACGCTGTTTGTACAATAGTCAACAAATAGTGCTCAATTAACAGTATCAAGTTGTGAAATTTTCTGAACACAACCATAATTGTCTTGCTTGGGTTGTCGGAAATATGTGACCTGCAAAAGTTGAGCAAGCAGTGTTTAGGATGATTGTTGGTAAAAATTGTGTGCGCAGGTAATGTTCAAATCACAACTGGCCAAGTACTCAATGGAGAACCAGCTCCGGAGGGAAATAGAAATTCAGTCCCATCTAAGGTAAGCTTCCTTGGTTTCTTGCCTATGTTGGCATGAGTGGACTGCCCGTATATCTTTAGCACTCCACTCTTGTTTGAAGATCTTTTATGCTGCTTGGGTTTAGCATGCAATCTCCTTCCCAGTTCTTTCTTTTACGTTTCTGTGTGTTGCAGTGCATTGCTCACTTTTTGACAGTGTTCACCTAGTTTGTGTGCATGTTGTTAAATACTTGTTGGCACAGTTGGAACCCAATCAGTGCCTTCCAGTTCTACTCTGATCCAACCTGAAGGAATGTTGTTTGTACAGCTCTGAAAACTGCAGTAAGACTGCGAAGTCTTGTTGGAAGTAAGACGACATTGTTTAATTGGACATGTTACATTACTGAATGGTTTTGTAAGCAGTGGCTGATTTGTGGGAAACTCATAGAAAGGTTGACTCACATGGCTAGACCTGGAATGACCATTTTTTCTCATTGATTTCTGGAAGAAAGAGGGACCAACATTGCTCTTTAGGACAGTCGCTCAGGGAGGATCAGTTGTGCACACTTCTAATGGAAATTTGAGTCCACTTTGAATGGCTGAAATGAGTGTAAAACAGCTAGAAAGAAGAAAACAAGCGGCAGTCAAGGTAGAACCCATGCTGTGGTGCTTGGCAGCGTTCAAGAACGCACAGCAGGATGCAGGCAGAAGCAACGTAACTCTGATCTCTCCAGTTGTTGACATCACCACCATTTCAGCCAATCGCAGCCTCACATTTCAAAGGCAGGAAACTCGAAAGGCGCTTTGAGGGCCCCAATCATATGCGAGCCACGCTCCCACCATGCCGCCGCCTTCGAAAGTGGCAAAAAAAAAGACCAAGAATTCATGAACAAAAGAAGACCAAGATGGCGGCGGTTGGTTCGCTGGCTGAGGAACAGCGTCCGCACGAAGTTGGGATATTTTCAGCGCTCTCTCGCAGCTCAGCGGCCACCACGGCTCGTTAGATAATTGATTTGAAGTACTTTCACGGCTAATTAGTCGTTCATATTTGCAGAAAAGTTAGTTAATAACACATACTGCCGGAATATGCACTTTTCCAAAGCTTGATTTTTCGTGATTTTTTGCTTTTAAAGGGCCGCGTTCCCCCTTAATCGCTGGAGGATGCCGAACAGTGTTGGTCAGGCAGCAGTGTAGTGAAGACAGTCCCGCTTTGGCCTGTGTGCGGTGACTGTGCCATATGCGCTAAACTTGGGCTTTCAACAATTGGCATGCGGCTTTAGCTAATTTGAGCTACTAGTTCTTCTAAGCTAATGCTTTTGTCAGCATCGAGGGCAACAATGAGTCACTCAAGAGTGTTCACAGAAGGGCTTTAGCTTTGTCTTGACTTGACTGAAATGTAGCAGACCATGTTTGAGGTTTGATGCTGTGCTCATTACGCTGGCCCTCTCCCAACTTTACTTGTTTAGATGTTTCTACCATGCCGAGATCTACAACAGGCACTGTGCCCTTGGAGAGAGCAGGAGGATTGGCTTGGCATCTTTTCTTAATTTTGGTGCTTGGCAGACTACAAAAATAAACTGACTTTCTCATCTAAAATTTTAAAAGCGCTGAACTGGGGACCTCAGTGCCACATATATTTGGTGTAGAACTAAAGAACTCCTTCATGGCATTACAGCTTACCATCTATCAATGGCAGTACGCATGTCGATTTAATGTTCGCTGCTTGTGTAGTGATGTTAGGCCTGACACATGGTGGTGATGCTAAGAATTGCCAAAATGTTCACTCTCATCTGCTGCTAATGCTCGAGGTTTACTGCATGAATGCTGCCACTCCTTCAGGTCGATGCACAAGTTGTTTTTCGCTGTCATTGTTTGGAGGCAGACTTTTTTTCTCTAGTGCAAGATCACTATTCCAATGGGTAAACCCCAAGCAACATTTCTTTTGCCCTGTGTTTACAAACTTTGCCTCACTGCTGTGAAGAGATTATGTCTCGCACTCGTTAGGTTTCGGCCACGTGGATTAGTACAGTCAGTCCTGGATGTAAATCTTAGTTGAAGGGGGCTGGAGGTTAGTTAATTAATGCGGTCCTATTTAAGTGTAGCAGAGCTAAATTTTGGTGTTTTATGGCTGGATAAACGAGGAAGGCACGCAGCATTAGCCATTAGCTGTAGCTTTCTCATGCCGCATGCAAGCTAGACTGTCCCACTTTTTGTGCAGAACCCAGCCAGAACAGAGGTGCCAGGCCGAATTATGGGATGTCTTCTCGGCTGACTGCTCAATTTCCGGAGCAGTCCTCTGCCTTGCCTGAAGTGCAAGGCAGTGGCCGCGGCATGGTGCCAGGTGGCTCCGCGGTGGGACCCACACGCAGTGCCACCTGCCTACATTCAACTCGGGAAGCCGGCCGCCTTCACGTCTGCCAACGGTGAGTCTTTCCTTTGTGTGCACGCTAGTCATGGAATGTGAATGCACCTGAGGGGGGTGCAAGCGCAGTGTGTCATGTAAAAGGCAAGTGGTGACTGTATGTGGTGTGATGTTACTGTGAACTACTGCTTGATTGAGCTCCATGAAACATGAGAAAAAATTCTACTCAACTCCTCTGAATATATGAATGTGCATTGAGCTGATGCGCAAATGTGGATACACCGTGCATATATCATTGAGGATGCAAGCAAGCGTAACATAGAACAAGCAACAAATTTTTTGTTTGTCATTAGCTTTGCCTTGCAACTGTTTCTAGCATAGGAGCTGAAAGAAAATGTTCTCACAGCAGTAAGGCTGACATGCAGCTGCAATCAGAATATGATTTGCAACGCAATGCTGGCGTCAAAATGGGAAAAGTGAACAAAGCTGACTGGTTTCATGAGTTAGTGTATGCTGTGCCTGTCCTGCCTAATCTTGCATGCCACTGTTGCCGGCTGATATCGGCGTCTCGTCCTTTTAGCGAGTGGGCCGGGTTACATATATGCGACCTCCCAGCAAAGGGGAATAATTTTGTCTCACTATGTTGATGCTTTGCATAGCTGCTGTGATTGAGGGGCCGAATCGCGGCTAGGTCGGCTAAATTTCAATATAAATGAAATTAAAAACGTTCCTGGGCTCGGTGATGTCTGCACTCATTGGAAGCATTCCCACTAGTAGAAACTAGTCCCGAGCCATCCACTTAGTGTCAGTCGTAGCCGGCTGGTGACATTTTGTAAGATCCAAAGTGGACAAAATTCATATGCAGAACCTTGGGAAATCCATTTACACAGATCTGTTTATGGCTGATGGGATTTATGACCCCGCGGCCACATCTTACTACTCGCTGTTCTTGCAGCATTTCTAGCAGTCGAGATGTCAGCGACATTCAGGCTGTGTGCCCATGCTCGCTGCTTCCTCTGTGTACCCCTTGCACCTCAGGCGATGCCGGCCGGGCAATGCAATTTTTAGTTCTTGTTAGCCCAATCTATTCTTTGTGTGACTAGAGATTGCAGAGGTGGTTATGTGCGAGCAGAACTTAATGCTAGAGGATGCAGTCACGGTGGCGCATTTGGATCGTCTATGACACAGGAGAGTTTGGAGTGTTTGAAATTTGGCAGAAGCATGTGAGTTTCATATCGATCAAACACTGACTTGCATAAAAGGAACGGCTACGGTCACAATGAGCGACCACAGTTGACACGGGGCGCCATGCTCCAGCGCCGTTTTGACCTCTATAAGGTACACACACGCAGCAGTCTCTGCGTCTTTCGCTTTTGTGACATCACACCAGATGCCACTGCTGTGGATCAGAGGTTATGGCACTCGGCTGCTGAACCGAAAGACGCAGGTTCGATCCCGGCCACAGCGGTCGAATTTCTGTGGAGGCGAAATTCTAGAGGCCCATGTGCTGTGCGATGTCAGTGCACATTAAAGAACCCTGGATGGTCGAAATTTCGGAGCCCTTCACTACGGTGTCCCTCATAGCCTTAGTCGCTTTTGAACTCCCATTTCAGACCCGTTGTGATTGCTGCTTAGTTCCCATTCTGGAATTGACGTCGCATAAATTTCCAGTCTCCTCTACAACTGCTTTGTGTCATTGCAGATGCAGATGCCGCTCCTGCCAATCTCATTCATTCATCAACACCAAGTGGTGAGTTATTGCTCTTGCGTTTGACTTGGTGACTGCACCTCTCGGTAATTCGTGGCCTGCATGCCATCTTCATGTGCCAGGCCTAATGCATGGTTTGTGAAACACGCCTTAGCTGTTTCTGTGCCTTGTGGCTGTGGAGATACCGAGTTAGTCTTCATGTTGCTGTTTTATTTTTACTGAGCAAATTTGGAGGGAAGGCTGAGGAACTGCAGTGTTTGCAAATCAATATGGAGTCAAAGTAGGACTCAGTCATGTAGTTACAGTAGCTGCCCGGTTTTTCAGACTGTGATAATGAACAATATGCAAAATTCGCAGTGCCGTCTCTTGGCGCTCCAAGAACTAGGCCCACCATGTTGGATCAGTAGAGAAAACGAAACCGCTGCCGAGCATTGGCTTAAAACTGCTGTGCTTCGTTTGAAATGTGAAGTGCCGATGCACTGTTGTGGTACGTTGTGCACTCTGCGAATACATTACGATGTGTGCGGAACCAGATAAGTTTCAGCTTCTCAATTTTTAATTTTTTAAAACTCTGTGCGAACACTTTAATAACACCAAATCCCATGCGATGTCATGTGTTGTCACACTGAACAGTGCGCAGCTGTTTTGCTCTGTGCTGATTTTTCAAAGCTTTATAGGTGATTTGCGTTTAAATTAGCATCGGGATCAAAGTTTTTGTCCTCTCTAATCCAATTTGGAGCCAATTTCGAGTATTTACTAACTCTCAGACAGCGCATAGTCATTCAGACATGAACATATCAGCGCATACTTAAGGGGGGACGCGGCCCTTGAAAACCGAAAAATCGCGAAAAAGTCGATTTTTGGAAAAGTGAATATTCTGACAGTTTGTGTCATAAACTACCGGTTCTGCAAATATCAGCGCCTAATTCGTCATGAAAGTACTTCAAAATAAATATCGAACAAGGCGCGGCAGCCGCTGAGCTGCGAGAAAGCGCCGAAAATAAGCCAACTTCGAGCACTTGCCGTTTCTCAGCCAGCGAACCGAGCGCCGCCATCTTGGTCTTGTTTTGTTCGTGAATTCTTGCTCTTTTTTTTGCCTCCTCCGACGACCGTGGCGGCAGCATGGTGGAAGCGTGGCTCGCTTGTGATTGGGGCCCTCAAAGCGCCTTTCGAGCTTCCCGCGTTTGAAATGCGAGGCTGCGATTGGGCGAAGGGCGCGCCCCTCGAGAACGCGGGGGATCGCGCGGCCGCTATTTTTTTCTGCTGCACGCGCTGACGAGGCAGTAACCTTTCGGCGGCGGCCAGCGCATCGTCTGCACTGGCCGCCATGGCCATTTCATTTTCTTGTTGTTGGCGGTCTTTGTGGTTTGTGCGCTCTCCACGTTTTGCCAGGTTTGTGTTCGCTGTTGTCACCGTCTTTACGATATCTTGCCGTGCCGTCCGAACAGTTTATTGCAGACTGTTGCGCGGTCAGTCACGATGCGTCCAACAAAGCGAAAGACGCTACACGCGTTCGGTGCGCGGAAGCGTGCTATGAAGTTGGTTCGTGCGGCGAAGCGTGCCATCAACAGCCACTGTGTCGATGCTTCCAGCCGCGTAGCTTCTGCTACATCGCTACCAGACAGCGATTGCGTTGCCGCTTTCAGCGATGTACTAGCAGCTTCTTCAGTGCAAGAAAGCGTTGCTTCGGGCACGCCTTGTGTACCGAAGTCTTCAACCTCTGCGATTGCGGCCTCCAGCTCCGTTCTGGAATCTACCCCAAAGCGTGACAACGCGTCGCGTGCCATTCACTTGGAAACGCATTTCCTGACGCGCGAGGAGATCGAGGCGGCGGATGCACAACGTACTGTTGTTCAAGAAAGACTTGGCGCCATGCCAGCGACACAACAGAAGTTTGAATCGATGACGCCCAATCCCAGATCTGCCACCGCTACAAGTGGAGGTGCGAAATTTTGCCTTGTGCAAATGGATACCCTAAGCGACCTGCTCTCTAGCACATTGTGCAAGCATTGCCTTGCGCCCGGGTTGACCGTTCAAGAAGGCACCCAGCTTGGACTGGCAACAAAGCTTGAACTGATGTGCCCACATTGTGGGATGGTTGCAAGCTCGTGGAACTCCCAACGCCAGAATGAAGCAATGGCCTTTGTAGTGAACATACGAGTTGTTATGGAAATGAAGCAGATTGGCAAGGGCCAGACAGCTCTCAACGCCTTCTGGGCAACGATGAATGTATCTCACAGAGGGCTTCATCATAGCATCTGAAGAAGACATTCAGGGACAGAGAGATCCAGTGCACGGACAAGTTCTACGCTGAATCAGCTGCTGCAGTGAAGGAGGTCTACAAGGAGATGGACCCAAGCTTTTGCAGAGACATCACTGTAGCATATGATGGAACTTGGCATAAGCGTGGCCACACATCCCACATTGGAGTTGGGGCGGTGATTGAGTACCATACAGGCCTCATTATGGATGCTGTGGTTCTGTCTAACCAGTGCCTTGGTTGTCAAGTAGGACCAAAACCTGGAGATGCAGATTACTCAAGCTGGCATGAGCGTCATGTTTTCCAGAAAAACATTGATGCTAAATCCGGGAGGATGGAAGTAGAAGCAGCTTTGATTCTTTTCAACCGTTCAGTCTCAAAGCACAACCTGCGTTACACAACGCTTGTTTCTGATGGAGACAATGCCACCTTCTCAGCCCTTGTGGAAGAGAACGTCTACGGACTAGTCCCCATTGTTAAAGAAGAGTGCCTCAACCCCGTCCAAAAGAGGATGGGCACGGCACTGCGGAACCTTGTGCAAAAAAGTGAAAAGTCACTGGGAGGGAAGGGCAGGCTGACAAAGGCTCTCTTTGATAAACTGACAGACTATTATGGCTGGGCCCTGAGAAACAACTCCAACGATGTGGCTGCAATGACGCGTGCAGCGATGGCATCGTACTACCATGTCACATCAACTGAAGAGGAGCCTCGCCATGACTTCTGCCCAGAGGGTGCCAACTCGTGATGCCGTCATAAGGTTGCCAAGGCAAGTGATTCACCACAGCCAAAGCACAAGTACAGCCTTCCAGGTTACGTCGCTGAGGCTATGCTGCCTGTTTACCAGCGCCTCTCGCAGGCTTCTCTTCTGCAACGCTGCCTGGGTGCAAAGACGCAAAATGCGTCCGAGTTTTTCCACTCTGTCCTATGGTCCCTGATGCCAAAGGAGCAGCGCGTCTTTGATTGCTGTACAGACAGCACTGCATGAAGCAGTGCTGAGATATAATGCTGGTTGTCAAAGGGCCACCAAAGAAATCTCTGTGTCAGTGGGGCTCACACCTGGCCACCAGCGAGCTGCAGAAAAAGATGCCCTGCGCATGGACAAGGCCGAGAAAAGGAATCTGGTGAAGAATGAGAGGCGGCAAAGGAAAAAAGTCCGCAAGGACACCACCAGCTATTCTGCAGGGTCATTTTAGACCTAGGAATAGGTTTGAAACTTTCACGAGGGCCATGTTTAGAAATGACTTTTTTCCTGGTGTGGCTGCTCATTCTGACTGCATTTCGGGAACCACTTATTGGATTTCGATGGTTTTTTATTTATTTCGTACCTGAATAAATTTCTGAGGGCAAGACAAGCCTTCTTTTTCATGTTATTGTATCTGAAATTTGTCATAAGCAAATAAAATTTACCTAATGAAGGTCTAATTAGTGACACTGTGCTAAAATTTTTCAGCAAGCAAATTCAGTAAAAGGGCCTTGTCTTGCCCTGCAGTACCTATCTAGCAATAACCATAATGAATTTTGCAGTGACAGCACTGTTTTCAAATTCTCCAGGTCTGGAATAAGGGACCTATGTGAACCATTTTGATATACTCCCGTAACTTTAGAACCATTTTGATATACTCCCGTAACTTTAGAACCAGTGTGCACAGCTTCATGAAACTTGGTATTTCTTCAAATGTTTCAGATATCTCAAGAAACAAGAAAGCTGGTGTTCTCGCAACCTTTGGGGGCTGTTTTCTCAGAATGTATTTTTTGCCTGGCGTGGCTGCTCATTCTGGCTGCTGCTCGGGAACTGCTTATCGGATTTCCATGGGTGTTTTTTTATTCCGTACCTGAATTTCTGAGGGCAAGACAGGCCCGCTTTTTCAAGTTATTGTGCCTGAAATTTGCCATAAGCAATTAAAATTTGCCTAGTGAAGGTCTAATTGGCAACACTAGATTCAGTGCTGTGCTAAGCTTTTCCAGCAAGGAAATTTAGAAAAAGGGCTCTGTCTTGCCCAGGGGCCCTATCCAGGAATGACCACAATGAATTTCACAGTGCCAACACTATTTTCAAATTCTCCATGCCTGGAATAAGCGACCTATGTGAACCACATTGATATACTCCTGTAACTTGAGAACCGTTGTCCACAGCTCCATGAAACTTGGTACAGTGGAACCCCGTTCATACGTTTTTCTCCGGACCGCGAAAAAAAAACGTAACAGCCGGGAATACGCAACAGTGAGGAAAGGTCCGAAAATTAATGAAAACAGTGCAGCTTTGCCTTGAAACAATTTATTTCGACATCAAGTGAGCTTAGGTCTTAAAAAAATCGAGTATGGTCGATTGCCGTTTTTTCCGCTCGCTGGAAAGCACGCGTTTCTCGATGGCCTGGAAAGCCGCATTGCTCTCAGCATCACTTTGAGGTGCGACGTACCTGCGGAGGATGTCCAGAGCCGCGACGGCTTCTCCAAAGCTCGGGTCCGCCAACTCCCCGGAATCATGCGGCTCGTGCTCCTCGTCGTCATCACAGATGAGGCTTCACTCGCGACCGAGTCTGCAACGATCTCGGCGATACTCTCACACTCGGACGTCACGACAGCAGCATCCACGGCGACATAGTTGTCATACGTGACTCCCGTGGCACCCAGCGCATTCAAACCTTCACTCAGCTCTTGATCATGAGAGGCTGCTTCCGTCTCTTCAGCTTCCGTGGCAGTTTCCTCTCCGCCGTCCATGCGAAAGCCACACCGCGTGAAGCAGTGCTGTGCAGTTGATGCGCTCACTGCAGTCCACGCTGAAGCGACGTAGTGCATAGCGTCCAGTATTCAAACGATCATAGGCTTCTGTCCGCGATCAATACGCGCCAGACAGCGCTTTACGATGGACTTCCTGTACGAGTGCTTTAAGTTCTTTATGACGCCGGCATCCAACGGCTGCAAGTGGCTTGTAGTGTTTGCAGGAAAAAAAAACAAGCTTAACGTTCCGAAGAAATGACGGGTCTCTCGGGTGGGCAGCACAATTGTCCAGAAAAAGGACAACACTCCTGCACTGGGAGCCCATCTTGTTGTCGAAGTAACGAAGAAATTCTTCGAACAAAGAACCCGTCATCCATGCACGACTGTTGCTCCTATAGTGACATGGCAGCAGGCGAATGTTCTTTAAGCACCGTGGGTTTCGGTATTTTCCGATTACGCATGGCTTCAGCTTGTCCGAGCCATCCATGTTGCAGCAAAGGAGCGCCGTCAATTGTTCTTTGCTGCATTTGCCTCCGTGGCATGCTTCGCCCTTCAGGCTTAACGACTTGGATGGCTGCACCCGAAAGAAAATACCCGTTTCGTCGTGTAAATGTCACGAGGCTGACAACACCCCTCAATTATGGCAGATAGTGTGGCCTTCCAATCGTCGACTGTTTCCAAGTTTACACTTGCTGCTTCCCCGGATACCGTCTTTTATGCGATGCCGTGCCTCTTCCGGAAACGGTCGATCCAGCCATATGACGCTGCAAAGTCACTCATGCCCAGTCGGTTGGCTATTTCCATCGCCTTCTCGGGCAAAATGCTGCCGTCGAAGTTAACACCGGCAGCGCGAGCTTGTTTAAATCAAGTAAGAAGCGACTCGTCGAGGTTTCCATACTTGGCGCCACGAGCCTGCTTAGCTTTCGGGCCGAAGAGCGCGGCATTCCCTTGTATCTCGGCACGCTTCGAGACGATGCTGTTAAGCGTCGAGGGTGGCAGACCAAGATCCTTGGCGATGTCGGCTCTTTTCCGCGCTGGCTGCCTGTCGACTGCATTGAGAACATCCAGCTTTTCCTCGAGGGAAAGCGCCTTGCGCTTGCGCGACGCCATCAAAGGACGACAAATCGCTCGCGGTGTTAGCGAGGCCCGACGAGGCGTAGGCAGCGTAGGTGTTGACGGGAGGACACGGACGACTCGGATGGGTTGAACCGCACAAACAAGAAAGACTGGATTAGCGAGGCCTGACGAGGCGTAGGCAGCGTAGCTGTTGACGGAAAGACACGGACGACTCGGATGGGTTGAACCGCACAAACAAGAGACTGGATTGCTGTGGGCCCGCGGGTTTTACTCGCTTCGGCTGACGAGGCAGTGGCCATTTAGTGGCAATCTCTCCAACTCGCGTGCGGCTTTTTATGGCCTCCGAGATTACCCACGCGCGTGCAAGGGGGTGATCTCGGAGGCCATGGTCTTGTAGCCAATTCCGTAGCCAAGCCTGGCCAAGACTCGTCAAAATGGCGGTTGGCGCGCGTTGCCCGGCCGGGTTCGGGGTGCCAGGTTGCGACGTATCATGCGGGAACGTTTTCACAGCTACAATGTAACAGCGGGGTACCCAATACATTGGATCCTATGGGAGCTATGCCGGGACCGGACGAAAACGACGTAACAGCCGGGAAAACGCAGCAGTGAGGTACGTAACAGCGGGGTTCTACTGTACTCTACTTCTAGTCGTGGCACAAAGGTGTTGTGCTTTAAACGGTGCTGTGCACACGACGTCAACTCCCAACTTCCTCCCAACATTTCTAAGGTTGTGCGACATGCGATGGACATACGGAATTGCCACGGTTTCCTTCTTTTCTCTTTGTTCTTCCTCCTCACGGTTCTTAGTGTTCCCGGAACGACCAGCCTTTACCGTGGAGAGGAGCTTCTCACACGCTCTTGAAATGACCGAGTCTGGAAACTCTGTGGCTGTAAGCCTGTGTACTTGAAAGAACACACCTTCAGGAACGCTATGCACACAAGACTTGTCAAGTGTGGAACGTAAACACGAGAGAGCGATGCTAATCTTAACCAACTTGGAATGCCCTGACGAAAAGTTCAGTATCGGCTTCTTGGACCGAGGTTTTTTCACCCAACACACATGTCCCTCCTTGAACCTGAGCCTGAGGTCGAGAAACTGGAGCTCGTCGTTTACTGGCACTTCTAATGTGAACTTAAGGGGGGACACGGGTCTTAGAGGTAAAAAAATCGCCAAAATATCGATTTTTTGAAAATGCTATTTCTGAAATCTGTTGCCTGTTCTTCTCCAGTCTGCGAAGTTTCATGCATCTAGGATCAGTAGTTTTCGCGCAGTACCAATATTACCGCCGATATCGACTGAATCTGATCCGAAATTGAGATCAAAACGGCGCGCAGCTCCTATTCTATGCATGCTATCGGAGCCATCTTGGTCTCGTTTGAGAGAGCGACCTTTCCTCTTCAATTTCCCGCCACCGATGTCTCTGTCCGCCCATTGGTTGCGGAAAAAAAAAGCGCCAAAATAAAGGTCCTACGCGCAACCTCATTCGTTACTCAGGGCACGTGACACATGTGCGCTAGCGGATTGGCTGAATCTGTCTCTGTCGTCTGCAAGACGCGCTGGCCGTTGTTGACGCGGCAGACCAAGTGCCATTTTGTTGTGCGTTGACTCCGGTGCAGTACGCAATGAATCGCAGGTCGGTAAAATTTCGTGCCAGGCACCAGTTCGGGAAGAAGATGAATCGTTCATTGAGCGATAACTTCAAACCACGCACCGCCTCACGGCAGTGTGCCCAAGGAGATGAGCTTCATGCGCCCAGCGACGGGGCCGCCGGCACTGCCGCGCTAGGCCTAACGGACCCGACAGCCAAAAGCGGTACCAACAGCGGCCGCGTACGCCACGACACAATATTTTTACAGCCTTCTGAAGCAGAAGAACGCAAAAATATAGCAGCGAACTTGGTCGAGAACCTTTCAGCAACGGCAGCAACAGATCGGAAGAAGGAGCTTCTTGCTGACAGCGACGGCGCCGCGGTTCAACTGCACAATGGAACTTCGTTCACGATTGTGTGTTTGGATTCATCTGGCCTGCATCTGTGTTGCTTAGTCATGTGGTCGAGTCGCGAAGAAGCGCGTTCATTCATTTACCAGCAAATTGTGGCCATGGCCACATCTACAAACCTCGATCGCTCGTGCAGTGGCAAACTAAGTGCACTCGGAGAAGTGTATGCAGATTACTGGTTAGTTTTCTGTGTGTTCATTTGTGTTCTACGTGTTTGTGTCAGTTACTTCTAGAAGGGTTAGAAAGCTCTTTCCACCGTGGAGGCGTTGCAAGGTCCCATGCGCCGTTTTCCTCTAATGCTGTGCAATCGCGCTGTTATGTTATATGCGTTTATGTGTCTCTGTTGTGTAATACACATTATGTATAAAAACTGAGTTGTGAATGTTTTATTTTTTCAAGGTTGCTGCAGTCGATATCCGTGGCTATGAAAAAGTGTGTTCAAAAAGTAGGAAATGCAGCTATCTTATTTTGAAGGAAGGATTGTTTCAAGTTAGATAGTTCGTCAGGCAGTCTGAAATTATTATCACTGTGGCAAGCTGCGACAGCTTGCTCCGCGACAAAGCCACTTGTCCAGCTTTACACACCTGCACACGCAGCTTGACCTACGTATCGAGTCCGTGCATGCATCTGCTGCTGTAGGCTCTTCCTCTAATCAAGCATGCTCTTCATGGCAGCAGGGAAATATCCATGCTACCATCAGTGCTGTTATATGAAGAGGAATTCAGGATCTCTCAAGCTGTTAATAATTTTTTCCTTGCTTTCCTCACAACATCTTGCCGCAAAATAAAAATGAATTCAATTTAATATCGCAAGTAGGAAACTGAAAAAAGAAACCGCATCTTTGCTTACAATATTTTGAATTATATGTTTTCCCCAACAAATGTACCGGAATGTGGGAAGTACAGCCGTTTACTGGGGCGAGGCTTGCTGAACAGCCGCGCTCATTTAAATTGAATGAGGCATTTCTTGGGCACATAATTCAGTACATTCGATTACAGTAAAACCTCGTTAAAACGTACCCACTTAAACGGTACTTTCATTTTAAAAGTAGTAAAGTCAAGTCCCCGACTGAGCACCCATTGAACATAATGCATTTTGCATCCGCATAAACCGTACCAGCTTATCGCGGTCGTATCGGTTAGCACGTACCATTTTCACTTTTCGTCGCACTCGCGCGTGTTGAATTCACGCCGGTAGCACTGACCCAAAGGACGGTTCGGCTAGCGGCGCAACAACCTTCCCTAAATACCGCCGACGAGACGGCAAGCCACACAGCTAATGACAAATTGGCGCCAAAGTTGGTAATCATACAACTAGCGCAATCTTTGGGGGTCCGTATGGTCATCGTCATGACCCCCCGCGCTACTTTCGAGTGGGTAGCGCCAACACCACGACCGGCGCCGCTTGCGCGTATGAAATGAAACAACAAAAATTCTTACTCGACAAGAAAGGCCCGAGGGGACTACAAATTTATTTTCCGCCAAAGAAGTCGGTGATCTTTGCCTGCGTGCGCTTTGTGAGCAACGGCCGCACCGATTTCTCGTAGGTCTGAAGTGCTGCAACGCTGTTTGTACAATAGTCAACAAATAGTGCTCAATTAACAGTATCAAGTTGTGAAATTTTCTGAACACAACCATAATTGTCTTGCTTTGGTTGTCGGAAATATGTGACCTGCAAAAGTTGAGCAAGCAGTGTTTAGGATGATTGTTGGTAAAAATTGTGTGCGCAGGTAATGTTCAAATCACAACTGGCCAAGTACTCAATGGAGAACCAGCTCCGGAGGGAAATAGAAATTCAGTCCCATCTAAGGTAAGCTTCCTTGGTTTCTTGCCTATGTTGGCATGAGTGGACTGCCCGTATATCTTTAGCACTCCACTCTTGTTTGAAGATCTTTTATGCTGCTTGGGTTTAGCATGCAATCTCCTTCCCAGTTCTTTCTTTTACGTTTCTGTGTGTTGCAGTGCATTGCTCACTTTTTGACAGTGTTCACCTAGTTTGTGTGCATGTTGTTAATTACTTGTTGGCACAGTTGGAACCCAATCAGTGCCTTCCAGTTCTACTCTGATCCAACCTGAAGGAATGTTGTTTGTACAGCTCTGAAAACTGCAGTAAGACTGCGAAGTCTTGTTGGAAGTAAGACGACATTGTTTAATTGGACATGTTACATTACTGAATGGTTTTGTAAGCAGTGGCTGATTTGTGGGAAACTCATAGAAAGGTTGTCTCACATGGCTGGACCTGGAATGACCATTTTTTCTCATTGATTTCTGGAAGAAAGAGGGACCAACATTGCTCTTTAGGACAGTCGCTCAGGGAGGATCAGTTGTGCACACTTCTAATGGAAATTTGAGTCCACTTTGAATGGCAGAAATGAGTGTAAAACAGCTAGAAAGAAGAAAACAAGCGGCAGTCAAGGTAGAACCCATGCTGTGGTGCTTGGCAGCGTTCAAGAACGCACAGCAGGATGCAGGCAGAAGCAGCGTAACTCTGATCTCTCCAGTTGTTGACATCACCACCATATCAGCTGCAGTAATGTGCACAGAACTCAGCTTGGCATGAACAGGAAGGAGAGCTTTATTGTGACAACTACTTATATATGCTACCGCCAGCACAAGCCAGAAAGTTGATAAATCTGCCTTCCTTTATAAGGAATTTGGTGGAATTGTCAGCGGCTGATGGAGCTTCCAGGAGCTCAGCTGGTCCGTCCGCCTTTGCTTGCTTCTACAGGAGGCATTCCTGCTGGGATAGCAGCAACGGCAGACTCACTTGTCGGGCCAGCCGCTGGAGTCTGTCCTCGCTTCTCATTTCCATATGCTACTGCAGATACATAGCGAAAGAATGAATGAGAGAGGACGCTCCCATAGACCCCAGTGGTCCATTCGATTCTAGCACACCTAGCGGTTTGCGAGAGCAACTGGCCCCACATTTCCTGTCTCGATGTTACTGGCGCGAATTTCGGATTGCTCACATGATGCTCAAATCAACTGTAAGGCGCCTAGTGTTTGGTGACGCAGCTGGCTCACACTTCTTGCTTTGGTTTCACTGGAGCGAAATTCAGGTTGCTTACGCGCTGCCCAGTAGATTTTAGCACATCGATCTGGTGGTGAAAGTAACTGGCACAGACTTCTTGCTTCTGTTTCACTGGTGCAAATTTAGAATTGCTTGTGCATTACCTACTTTTGGCTGTGGCCAGAGGTGGACAATGTCTCGTTTAATTTTGTCGTACCGAAACTATTTCAATGTAAGTCGTACAGTGAAGTGTACCTATAATACAGGCAGGTATGCAATCTTAAATCAACAGTAGCTCTTTCCATCTGGCGATTTTGTCTTCTGTTTGGAGCAAGTGGTCCTTCGGCTTGCAATATTTAATGAAGAGACTGAGTGCCGAGGAAACTTTTGTCCAGGGCAAGATAAAGAATGAGCGCGTAAAGGCTAGACACAAGCCAAGATCAGCATCGTACAGAAAGGCTCGATGCTAAGATAATAGCGTTCCTAAATTCAAGAAAATGTGAAAACACCAACAGATAGAACATAAGACCGGTAGTCAGCACATCGCTAGTGCTTGCAGAACAAAAAACAAAAACAAGCTGGACATCGTCCTCAAATGGTAATGCTTTGCAGGTGGCTCACAAAGTGAAAAATAAATGGTGGGACGGCCATTTGCCTCTCCTATGTACCATTTTGTCACAAGTTTAGAGTATTGTGTGCCTTGTTAATCATCATCAGCAGTCCAAATATCATAAAGGCAAACAGAAGTGTAGTTTTCACTCCTCCGAAAAACCCTTTCAGGATTTTAAATACGCGCCACACCGCACCTGTGCAAGAATACGGCGTGCAAGGGTTCCTTACTGCCCGGTTGCAAAATAACAGCGCGATCCTGGCCTTCTGAATCACTGTAAACAAAAATGTTGACCTTGCACAATGCTGTACTTGCAGTCTAGGGAGCCTACACGTACCGCCTTGCTTAGGGTGGTGACATACTTTTCAGTGTTACCACTTCTGGGGTTCTCACGGAAACCACACCATTTTGCCCCATGGAAACGGAGACCATGGAGCACTTGGTATTGAGATGCACAGAACTTTGCCCCACTCTCCCAGGGAACAGCTACAGACATAGAGCGCTGGGATTTTCTGGGGAGGACAGGAGACTGGATGAGAAAGGCCCGACTTGGAGGAAGGGAAGGTTAGAAGATTGGTGGAGGTAGTCAAGGGAGGGGTGAATTTAGAGAGGAAAAGATTGTCAAATTAGAGATTTTGAAAGCAAAATAGAAGGTAGGTAGGTAGGTCGGTCCGTCGGTCGGTCGGTCGGTCATTCCTTCCTTCCTTAAGAAAGCTCCACTTCTCGCATACAAACCTTGAAGGCCATGTTACGGCCTAGATACGACCTTGAAGCGGCCTCAGTTAATAAAGAAAAGAAGAAAAGAGTGGTGTAGGTGGGAATCGAACTTGAGCCTCCGGCATGCAAGACGGGGATGCTTCCACTCCGCCACGACTGCTTTTTCTTGTTTTCTTTATTGCATGGAAATACACCCACCCTGACGGGCTTCAAGTCCGACTTAAGCAGGTTGCGTCCCGCAGCCCGTCATACACCATCACACCAGAATCCTGCTCTCACTTTGCCCGCACATCGAAATTCCGGGAGACGCACGCATGCATTGAGGAAAGGGAGCAAGGCAGGAGGTCGATCCTGTGCAGTATTTACCCCCCGCACCATAGCCCACTGCTCTCTAAACAGAGACTTTGATGATCTTGTTGCCTCTGCATGGTGTTCTGTCAAGTGGCTCTTCCACTGGCTGAACAGTCCTATGAGTGCTAAAAGATCACTTCGAACCTTAGAACCTTCCATTGTAGGCAAAAATCTTATAGTATAGGGCGCAATCTCAATGTTCTTTTTGACAGTCTGTTGAAGAATGTCCCAAAAAACACAGCATCACAACAGAACACAAAGCAATGATCAATAGTTTCTGGCTGCTGACACAAGTGACAGTTCACGGACCGTGGCACAAAGTCCATTTCTCACAGTGCCGCATTTTGACAGGTAAGGTAGACGTGTGAAGTTTAATAATTAAATAAAGAAAGTCTGCGGCCGCTTGAACACACATCCGTTGCACCTGCTTTAACACAGGATTGTCTAGAATAGAGAGGTAAGGCTGATACATCGGTGCAAGAAACAATGTCTCAGTCAGAACTTTTGTAATCTGTCTTCTAGATAGACTGTACAGGAATTCTAAGGAAAACAAAACAGCGAGGAAATGGAATGCCTGTTCGACTCTTGAAAATGAGTGAAGTCCCATATAGTGAATGCAGAGATGTCTAGGAAATGTATTTTCGAGATATGTACTGAGGCATGCATGAATAATTTAATTATGAGCACGTAAATTACAGATATCCCAAATAAGCGAGTAGCGAAGTACATTTCCGGTATGGCATGCAGTCATAGTGCCATCATGTGGCAGCCACTGAAACCCCAACACGCTGTGTACGGCGATGGTCCAGCAGATGGCGCGCCTCTAGTGAATGCACAGATGTCTTAGAAACGTATCTTCTAGTTATGCTCTGAGATGTTCATGAATAGTTTATTAGTGAGCATGTAAATTACACGACAGAAACCATGTCTAACGAAGCATAACCAACCTTTCACTCCAACTAACCAGGTTCAGCAGAGTTGAACCACAGCCGAATTTTTTGTGCCCGTCAAAGGCACGGGAGTCATGATTATGGCTTTTGTATGTTGCTGCCGAGCGTTGCAATCTTAGCGCAATGGGCAAACACCTTAGTAGCTACACGGCTGGGAGTTTGCTCTCGAACGCGGCAAGTGTGCAGCAGGAAGAAAATTCAACGGGGCCGAGAAGTCTGTCCGACAATGGCACAACCAAAAAGGGTGTATTGAGGAACACAAGCTGGAAAGCGCGCTTTCCGAGGCAAGCCATGCAAATTCCCCGAATTGGAAGAAGAGGTGCTCTGCTTTGTGATGGAAGTGAGGAACAACGACTACGCATTGACAATGGACATGCTATGCGACTTCTTGTGGGATGAGCCTGCAGAGCACAGCACCAGCAGTTAGAAGACTCCGCGAGTGATGATTCAACATAGAATAAATGCCGCTCATTCTCCGATTGGCGTGTTTTTGCTTTGAAAAAAAAATTTTTTTGCACCCCGAAAATTGCCCCTTGAATGTGGAAAAAAAAGTGCAGCCCTTACACGCGCTTATATGGTACATGAAGAAAGGAAAGAACTCAGGAGAGGCAGTTACGTGACTTTGTTTGAAGCTGGCTGCCCCCTGCTTCCCTCCTATACTTGGCCGTCGTCTCAGCGCGCTTGCGCATGCGCAGCAGGTGTTTATCTGTCAGATGTTTATCGTCGTTTATCTGGCCACAAAAGACCAAAATTTAGTGCACTAAAGAAAGTGTGCCTCCAAACAATGACAGCGAAAAACAACTTGTGCATCAACCTGAAGGAGTGGCAGCATTCATGCAGTAAACCTCACGCATTAGCAGCAGATGCGAGTGAATTTTAGAACCAAGCAGATGAAAGTGAACATTTGGCAATTGTTAGCATCACCACCATGTGTCATAGCACTGAATTTAGTGTCATTGATTAGACCTCATTAGCCAATATTAATTGCTTATGACAAATTCCAGAGACAATAATCTGAATAAACGAGCTTGACTTTCCCTCGGAAATTTATTCAGGTATGGAATAAAAAAATCCCCATGGAAATCCGATAAGTGGCTCCCGAGATGCAGCCAGAATCTCGATCTCCTCGCACGTCAGGAAATGCGTTTCCAAGTGATCGGCGGGCGACGCGTTCTCACGCCTCGGGGTAGGTGCGAGACAGGAGCTGGAGGTCGCAGTCGCCCAGGTTGATGCGTTTGGTACACGAGGCATGCCCGAAGCAACGCATTCTTGCACCGATGAAGGTGCTGGTACGTCGCTGGAACCGGTAACGCAATCGCTGTCTAGTTGCGATGTAGCAGAAGTTACGCGGCATGAAGCATCGACAGTCCTTGTTGGCGACACGCTTTGCCGAACGAACACACTTCATTGCATGCTTCCGTGCACCGAACGCGCTGTTTAGTTTAGTTGGACGCATCATGACTGACTGCGCAATAGTCTGCAGTCTGCAGGAAGCTGTTCGGACGGCACGGCGAGAGATGGTATAGACGGCGACCACAACGACAAAAGTACAGAGCCAAGTTGCTCCGGCCGCCGCCGGAGGGGGCCGCCACGTCAGCGCGCAGCAGCCAATAGCGGCCGCGCGATCCCCCGTGAGCCAATCGCAGCCTCGCATTTCAAAGGCAGGAAACTCGAAAGGCGCTTTGAGGGCCCCAATCATATGCGAGCCACGCTCCCACCATGCCGCCGCCTTCGAAAGTGGCAAAAAAAAGACCAAGAATTCATGAACAAAAGAAGACCAAGATGGCGGCGGTTGGTTCGCTGGCTGAGGAACAGCGTCCGCACGAAGTTGGGGTATTTTCAGCGCTCTCTCGCAGCTCAGCGGCCACCACGGCTCGTTAGATAATTGATTTGAAGTACTTTCACGGCTAATTATTCGTTCATATTTGCAGAAAAGTTAGTTAATAACACATACTGCCGGAATATGCACTTTTCCAAAGCTTGATTTTTCGTGATTTTTTGCTTTTAAAGGGCCGCGTTCCCCCTTAAGCGCTGGAGGATGCCGAACAGTGTTGGTCAGGCAGCAGTGTAGTGAAGACAGTCCCGCTTTGGCCTGTGTGCGGTGACTGTGCCATATGCGCTAAACTTGGGCTTTCAGCAATTGGCATGCGGCTTTAGCTAATTTGAGCTACTAGTTCTTCTAAGCTAATGCTTTGGTCAGCATCGAGGGCAACAATGAGTCACTCAAGAGTGTTCACAGAAGGGCTTTAGCTTTGTCTTGACTGAAATGTAGCTGACCATGTTTGAGGTTTGATGCTGTGCTCATTGCCCTGGCCCTCTCCCAACTTTGCTTGTTTAGGTGCTTCTACCATGCCGAGATCGACAGCAGGCACTTGGCCTTGGAGAGAGCAGGAGGATTGGCTTGGGTAAGGCATCTTTTCTTAATTTTGGTGCTTGGCAGACTACAAAAATAAACTGACTTTCTCATCTAAAATTTTAAAAGCGCTGAACTGGGGACGTCAGTGCCACATATATTTGAATACACTGGCATAGCCAATGGGACACACCGTTAGCTACGCAAACATGACCAAGTCCAGCCTATCAGACGGACTCGGTCACAATGAATGCTACCCGAAACGTGCTCAGCAGTGAAACAATGACGCCGCGGATGACATTGAGTCGCGGTGATAGCACGGGGAGTGCAATCACCCTCATTAAAAGCGCTTATTTGGCGAGAAAAGAAAGAACGCCTATATAAAAAAAAGTGTCTAAATGAGCATGAAACGCAATGAAGGTGGCCGGGAGGCTCTGAACCCTGCCTTCTGGAAGCAGACTGACGACGTACAAAATCGAAATTGAGCAGACTTCTCCGGAACCCTAAGCATGTCGGGTTTAGGTGGCTTTCCGCGCTTCGAAGTACCGCTCTCGGGCAGTGAGGCGGTACGTAACGACTCGATCGGCACGTCGCTATGCGGTGTGGTCGACATAAAAAAAGCAGCCAACCGCTTGGAGACCGCACCCGGCATGGCTTTATGAGGAGCTTCCGGAGCTAAACGCCTGACCGACGCGTCCCGTGCATTCGTAAGCAGCGTGTCGCATTTGCCGCACAAAAGCCGGCAGGATATGTGCAAGGCGAGGGCACTGGCGCGGAAACGGGCTTCAAGAACAGGCGTGCGCGCTGCTCCGCGGCTGCCCGACCTTGTGGCAACGAACGTTGCTCATTAGTCCGGTTAGGCAGATCGGCTCGCCGGTGTACGATGATACGCTGCGGCGCTTGTGGCGTCGTGGACTGCACTTGCACTATCAAGTAGAACGGTAGCGTATCTTGTCGCTTTCCCTAAATGCGAGTTCAGTGAAAGCTGCCTTCAAGTAGTATATGAAGACGATCACATGCCCTTAGTGCTCTAACTAAGCTATTAAAAAAATAAGCGAATGTGAGCAAACGTCTCGTGTCTCGAGCTGAATATGACGTCATTAGAACGGGCTGTTAGGTTAACGCGTAACAAGGCGCGAAGCGCGCCGCTGCCAAGTCGCTTACGCTTTCTGTGTACCAAATGCGCATGCGCCTTCTGCTTCTCGTTTTCGCAGCTTGTGTTCATGAATTACTCATGTAAACTTGACCCTCATCTGCTCGCTTTTCGCGCTCCGCTTTACCGCGGTGCGAGGCCGCCCAATCAGTCGCCTGACCACCATTTCTTCCTCCGAACAGCGGAACGCGATGTATCTATTGTTACGACGCAGAACTCGCTTTGTTGTTGTCCGCGTCGCTTGCACGCTGACGCCACGCAGCACACAACGTTTTGGCGACGTTGCCGTGAGACAACTTCATTTTTTTTAAGTTCAAACTAGTCCATTCCCGAGCGTTTCCTATTGCAAAAATCCGCAGCCGCTTTCTCTGTACTGTCTCTAACTGTTTATTATTCTCATGTAATGTTTATTTTCTGTTCGGAATAAATATAACCGATTTCACCCTTTTAAATGCGTCCAGTAACCTGTAATAATTAACGAGAAATAGTTGCATATACTCTCTATCCAGAAGTGGTCACAGAACGATTGCACGAGATTTTTGCTGACGCATATTAGCACCTTAATTACAAAATACACGTTTATGAGTTGCTCTTCTATGTTGGCAAGATGCTCAGGCCTCTGCGATCGAGTGTGGCTGCTTGACAAAAACAGGCCTAGGGTGCTGCGAACAACTCCGAGGCACTGCCAGGCTATGCTATAGTCAAGGTGCACGCTCCCTAGGCAAGAAGCCATGCAAGCACCCGTCGCAGCACAGAGTGCTGAGCCTCTCGAGCTGAACAGGCTTTCAGTGGCAACTTAAACCGGGCAAACGTTTAACGCTAGAACTCTATTGGGCACATCTGGCCTAGTTGTTGCGCTGAAGCTTGCAGTGTCGATTGCAGCGCCGTAACATACAGCCTATAGCGACAGTAGCAAGCAGTTTTTGGTGCATTCCTAGCGCTTTTCTATATGCCACCTTCGTGCGCTTATTGGCATGAGCTTCAGCGCTCCGTTGCAGTCACACGTGCCGTTCGTCGGCTATCTGGGTTACGCCGAGAGAAGCTAGGAAATGAATGCTATCAGCCAAATGGGGCCTCTAATCGTTCAGAATGGGCCCTCTCGTTTGTAGCGGCCCAAGCGGCTGACGGCAGCAGTTTTTAGTCGCCGAATGGAACAATTGCAGTGCCACCTGGGCAGCGCTAGTTCCCTATAGCGTGGTTGCGGCTGGCGCAAGACAAGTTAATTGGAGGTCATTTTAAGAGGCCGTTATCCTGCAGTGGACTCAGTACGACTGATGATAATGATGATGATAATTCAGGAATGTCATTTTGGGACTTTCGAACGTTACAAAACGCATTTACATTGCACTCTTCACAATAAACAAAACAAAAAAACGGATGTGTATTCATAGTTTCAACCATGTCGGGAACGCGAGTCCCTGAATCGTCATCGGCAGACACAGACGTAGCTCACATATTAGA
The DNA here is from genome assembly GCF_052857255.1 of Amblyomma americanum. Taxonomy (NCBI): domain Eukaryota; kingdom Metazoa; phylum Arthropoda; class Arachnida; order Ixodida; family Ixodidae; genus Amblyomma; species Amblyomma americanum. The sequence goes on along the minus strand of NW_027526879.1, from coordinate 226,303 downwards.
GTGAATAGATTTACCTTGTTCGAAAAAAAAAGTACCTTTAATGCAGCTTCACATTCACTTACTCTTCCATTTCTCTGACCCAGTGCCGTCAATATTTTCTGTACTGCAAAGCTTTAATTTGAAACCTTATTGCGTGAAATGCATACCGTTAAATGAAGTTTAGTTAGACACGCGCAGAATCAAGATATATTGGCGATCATGCAGGTGAATGGTGCACTGCTTACGATGTGCCTCCGTACCGAAGCGGGAGCTCAGGTTTTAACTGCTCTCGCGCTCGGCAGCCCGGCCACATGCTATTACCGTAGGAAGTCAACCAAAGTATGTCGCATTTAATGTATACCTGCCAAAACTGTAGTGTCCGACAAGGCCACTGCCTTTTAATATCTTTTCAATGCGCCACTATTGTAACGTCTATAAATGTTAAACGTCATCTTGAGAACGCTAATATCCGCTACAATATATAGCTGTATTCGGAAAAAAATACTCCCCGTACACGTGATCACAACAGAAAAAAAAATGTTAATGCGCATGCGCTAAGAAACCCTTAAATTTACGAAGCATTGCGAAACGCATAATTCATGGAGCGCCGTTATATTCGCCTGATTTTTGTATACGTGATGTACGGCTCTCCATGTCCGCTCAGCGGCTGTGGTGTTTGGCTGCTGAGCACGACTTCGCGGGTTCCATGTAGTGGCAGCAGCGGCTCCCATTCCAATGGATGCGAAATGCGAAAACATCCGGGTACTGAGCTTTCTGCGCAAGACTCGGGGTAGTTGATGCCGATTCGCGGGAAAAAAAAAAATTCCTGTGTTCCCTGGCTCGCCAGTCAGTCAGCATTTAATCCAGCAGATGGAGCACGCATGTCCCTTCAAGCTTATACAATTTTCGCTGACCTGGTTTGCCTGACCGCGAAGAAATATTTTTTTTTTCGCATAACCGCATCCCGCAAACTTTTCTTCAACGCTGCACAACGCCAACAAATGCCATATGGCACAGCAAGCGCACAACACATCTACACATAATTCCGCAAAGCTCTATGTTCGCTTTTCATGCTCATATAGTTCATTGTCACCGGCAAGAGCCTTTATCGCTTTGTTTGCTACACGAGACGTGGCCAGTTCCTGTCGAGCGATCATGATCACGAGTAAGAGAACCTCTACACTGTTCGGGACTGACGTCGATGTTTCGGGCGCCTTACCTCGAAAGTTATCTTTAAATTTGCTACCTTTAAAGCTATCTTTAAACTTACTCGCACGACAGCAACGGGAAGTCTGCCCCGGATGACCACCCAGTGTGCTTGTTGTCGCTGCTGCCGAGTTTCCTGTTTGTGGCGACAGATTCGCGCCATAAAGAGTTATTTCTTCGAGTCGTAAGTTAGCCTTCCCGTCGTTTGTCGTTCACGCCGGCGCCGCTGCCTGTCGTCACCGCCACGTGACAGTACTGCGAAGCGGTTAGATTTCGAATGTTGACAAAACACACTCCCACGCCAGCGAATTCTGGATAAACCTGCTTCAAATGTATAAAAATTAGCGCGGAAAAACGGGATGAAAAGACGCAGACGGAACGAGTGCTACTATCGACTGAAGGTTTATTCCCCCGATGCAACAAAAAGAGAGCGTTCAAATCCCCCCCCCCCCCCCCCACACACACACACACACCCACACACAAAAAAAAGAAACTCACAACGGCGAAGGGCAAGCACAAAACACCGAAACAACTGAAAGTACGTCATAGTGGCTGCCTATTTGTCAAGGTATGCAATTCCCCTCTCCCACCCTGCTAGAAAGGGAGATTGCATACTTTAATAGCCATAGGCAAACATTATGACGCACTTTAAATTGTTTTCGGTGTTTTGTGTCCAGTATCTTCGCCGTTCTGTTTTTTTGTTTTGAACGTCCCCTATTTATGGCGTCGCTCGCAATAGACGTTCAGTTGTTCGCAGTGCTCGTACTGTCTCCCTCTTTTTGTCCAGTTTTTTAGCGCTAATTTTGTACGTAATGAAGCAACTAACCCAACTTCACGCTGTGTTCCCACTTCAAAATGATTCCGCAAGTCTCAAGCTAAAAATGATGCCTTCCTCATACCCCTTCCTCTTTTCTTTTTTCCAGTTTCCAGAGAGCCTTGATTCTGCGAGCGATTCTCCTGAGCTGGCTAGTAGCCAGTGTTCTCTGCCAAGGTAATTCAATGCTCTTGTCGTACACGAGGACAATTTCTGTGCTGCCTAATTTCTTCCATGTTCTTACAAATGAGTCAGCAGCGTGCCAACGTGGAGCTTTATTATGTTCATAAAGTACTGGAGGATTTTTGGTAACGAAAAAGCAAACACACCCTCACCTCTCCGCACAGCGCTGCTTTCTTTTGCTTACTCCTCTGAAAGGCCTTGCCGCGTCACTCCTGACCACGCACTGGGTGTGCAGTTTCTGCATCTATGACAAAATTTCGTGCTTCTGAAAGCTCAGCCACCGTACTGCTGCCACTACCTGTTGCGGCTGCGAGGTCGTCGAAGATTCGACGCTGCCCGGTATGGATCAAAGGAAGTGAAACGCTGCTTTGAACGGAAGCTGTGATAAGACTTTATGGCGCAAGGGCAGGTTTGGCCAAACAGCGCCATGGCGCAAGGCTTTTTTCTTTACACAAGGTTAGATCAAAGACACATTTGCCAAGCATTTCACCCCAGATAAGCCGTGCACCAGGCCAGGGGAAAGCTTGAACTTACTATCACTGGTGGGTGCCCGGTAGCAATAGGGATCTAAACCTTCACCTCCCGCATGCGAAGCGGATGCTCAAACCACTAGTTGCGGCGAGCAGCTGTGACCAACGAAGGCCATTGCGAATGGGTACATGCACGGTCAGCCCCATTTTGGTAGAGCAAGGGCCCCGCGACTGCATAATGTATGTCGTTTGTAATGGCACACTGTCCCTGAACTGCACTTTATTCTGGTACCGGAGTAACTTTAAGTGCATCAAGCACTGCTTTTGCATCAATGACTGATCGTGATCGCTTTCTGGAGCGTCGGAGAGGTCGCCATGGTCTTCTTTGCAGCTTTGCCCCATTTTTAAAACGAGGTCACTGTTTCTGATGACTCACTGTCATTAAGTCATTTTCTACTAAGCTTCTTCACCTTTAGATCGCCATCTCTGAATTGTACTGCTAACTCTTCCTATAGGTTATCCACTGGTCGTCCTTACTAAAAAAAAAATTCCCTCCCTCCTGACACTGTCCGTAAAGAACATTCTTGAATGCTTACACCTTCTCGATATACGCCTTTCGCAATGTTATTCACAGACCGCTAAATCGTACTCAGCACTGTGCTTCTGGCACAGGCTGCTGCTCGGAGCGCCCGACTTTGGTGTGACAAAGTTTCCTTGCCCTCTCTCTGCACCCAGAAGAGCCGACAACACCGAACTTCGCCGGAGACCAGTCGGCACCACCGCTGTCCACATCAGCGGCCGGCGATGTGACGACGCCCGCGCAGAGCACCAAGCCGGCCCAAGATGACAGCGAAGAAGACATCAACGACGCCAATGACTTCGTTGACCAGATCCTCGAGGAAGTGCAGACAAGCGAGACCATCCAGGCAAAGATATCGCCGGCGTCCTTGGGCACGCTGCAGTACAATGGTTTTGTGCTCTCCAACGCGCTGCTGTACGGAGTCAACTCAGTGTACCGCAGCGACAACTGCACCTTCCGCTTCGGCGACTCCTCGTTCGATGTGCTCGTGCACCTGGCGCGCGCGACCTGGCGCTGGAGTCCGACTGGAGGAGGACCTGGCTCCTCATCCTGTTCAGGGGCAAGCTGGCCGCCAAAGTGGAAGACGTGCGCATCTCCATGGACATGAACGTCGACAACAGCGGCGCACCCTCACTTCACAAACTCAAGGTGAGCGCTGCAAAACAAGCGAAAAAAAAGAAAACTCCGAAACGACAATACCAGTGAATAGTAAGCTCTTACGCCAGGGATTAATCGCGCTTTACGTCGGAAGTAAAACTGTGCACTCATAGCACGATGACACCACGTGTCGAACACTGCATTTATCCAAATTTAAGCACTGTTCAATATGGAAGAGGACATAGTGGTGCCGCTCAGCCAGTGCTGGTGATGTAAGGCGCGGCCAGACAGTCCAGGCGACCAGAACGGCTGCCCTGTGCAAACAAGCGGTGGCACCAGAAAAAGACGAGACAAATGCCCGGTCCAAGCTCGAGAAATTCGTTGCACGACTTCAACTGGCGTAGAAAAGTTTTTTTTTTAGCTTTCCTGGGCTGTAGTTGAGGTCGTGAAGCGAACCATTTGTGCTTGAAGCACGACAGCTTGACAGGAACGAATGGGTTGGACCTCCTGAACACGTTTTTCGTAGCACCAGTCCGCATTATTACGGGTTGCAGAAGCTTGTACTTGCATTGCTTGTTCGGGACAATCAACGCCCAAAACAAGACTGGAAATGGTCATACCTTGCCCTGAAACGACCAGAGAAACCAGGTGCTTTTACGTGGGTCCCCATAATTAAAAAGAGCATGGCTTCGTGCGCTTGGTCGCGCTTCTGAGTAGCTGAAATGATAGCGTATTTTTTTTTACGGCTGAGAAATAATTTATTAGAAAGTAGAAGGACGCTATTATCTTCCCGTAGATTAACACCACAAATTAAAAAAAATTGGTCCCTTATGATTTCTTTCGTTTAACAATATTTCTGAGATTCTCGTGTCATTTGTAAAATAAGGGCCACTGAAAATGGCCAGTGTGCGAACCCTTTCACTGGCACATGTTGTCGCCGCAAGCTCCGCGTTGTGCGCCTAGCCCGGCATGTAACCAAGCGGCTGACGAGGAACGCGCGTCACTTCGCAGGTGGTTCGGCTGAGCGACATACGAATCACCAGAGCGACGGGCGCATCCGTTCTGTTCAACTGGGCGCTACGCAGCATCCTCAACTGGGCAGTCAACGCCAACAAGGGTCGCATCATCCAGCTGGTGGAGACCGACGGGGCAATGGCCATCAACGAGGCCATGAAGGACCTCTGCAGCAAGCTCGCCTCACTCAATGAGTTCCGCAAGCGCTAGGCCGTGCCCTGCGCGGCCGGCTGCCGAAGGAAGCAGGAGAGAGGGGTCACGGTGGAGCGCGCAGTCGGCAGCAGAACGGAGCGACGAGGCACTGCGCTTTTCGTGCTGGTTCACTTAATCGCCAAGCCAAGCTGCAAATAAGTTCAGAGTTTCGTGCGGTTAGGTTTTTAGCTGGGCATTGTACTGATGTTGGTGCGCGCACCAACTCAACACTTCGTCAGCAATACCTGCACGCGTGGCTAAAGTGGCCGACATGAACTGAGGACATGAAGCAAGCATGTACAGAAACCACAGTACCTTGAAACGTTCGTCACCTTTAGCCAGAGAGTTGCACCACAGCTTTTAGATCCACAGAGTGCTTGCAATATAATCTGCCCAAAGGGCCTTTACGAACAAGCCTTCTGATCAGTCTGAGACTAACTCTTCGCCAAACTGGTAGCCAGTACTAGATCTCTAAGCACAACGGCGCACAGTCTGCTCAGTTCATAAAGAAACGGCGACTCGCTGCGTGCCCAATATAGGTCAACAAATACAGCTTTTTAACCGCACACAGCCTGAAGAGCTTCCCTAGACGGTATTTGTCATTGTGTGCTACAAATTCGGTGGCGACGCTTGATGGCAACTGCAGCACGCGCACACACGCAAAGCGTGACAATACTGCACTAGCGTTGCTTTCTCTACTTGAGAACGCGATACCTGTGATAAAGGCACACAGAGTCTCGGTTAGCTGTATCTAATGTAATTATACTCTATATAATTGACTATAGTACGACATATTTAATGCAGCTTTAAGCTCGAACCAAAATATATGCCCACCACATGGTCCATCTGAATTCGCGCAAACGAAGCTGCATTTTGAAGCTGGTCAATCATGGTTTCCACTACACGGAAACATCAGTAGCAGCCTAATTACACTTGCGCCTGATGTCACCCGGTGATGTTGTATAGTACTTAATAAAATGTCGCATTCATTCTCACCTTGCATTTCTTTCTCTTTGCAACATGAACGGAGTATTAGCAACCGTCTATACCGTTGCCGAAAGATATATGCATGCTTTTAAATGCATCCGCTACTGACATGATGGCAGGGAGAAGGTGGTCGCTTCGGCCGCTCACTGCCCGAGGCGCGACATGATAGTCTTCGGCCCAAAGCTTCGCGCCGCATTTCATGCGCTGACGGCAGGATTACAACCTTGCTTATATAGCACAATTATAATTTTAAAGAAACGCAGCAACGAAGTTCGCTCCTTCCTTTCTGGTAAATGTATCACGGAGCAGCCCTGTTATGCAAGGGAGAGACTACGGCAACCAATCCGGAGTGCCTGGGAAGAAAGGTTGCGCTATTCAAACTCGCGAGAGCGGCCCTCTCAGTAAGGCTAGAAGCGATTCTGGGTTCTGGTCGCGCACTGTCCATCAAACCTGACAGCCTTTCTAGGCGATGCGGGCTCGCTTCTGGGGCACGCTGGCTTTAGAAAGCGAATGCTGCAGCGAGAATGCCACGCTGTCGTCCCGCGATGCACGGCCTGCTGATTCTTACAGCGTGCACAATCATTTCAGGTGAGTTGCCAAAACGAATACCGTTAGCGCGACGATGAGAGGGGAGAAAAAAGCGCACAAGCGAAAGAACAGAGAACGAACTGGAGGAATCGACAAGCAATTGCCAAAGGGCGAGTCATTTGGCAACTGCAAATTTCCACCGAATACGTCCGATTCTGACAGATCTCTTCAGTGACCATTCGTTCTGGGGAGGAATGCTATCGGCGTTTCCAGATCGCAACGTTTTGCGTTTTATTCTGTGACATTTGATCGAAACTGCAAACTCGGAAAGCAAAGCAGCCTTAATGGAAGGCCGCGGATTAATTTGGACCCCCTGGGGTTATTTAACGTGCACTGACGTCGCGCAGCACAGAGTCGATCACACTTGTCTAGAGCGCTCGAGCGGTGTGCTGCGGAGCAAATTAAGTAAATCATCGCAGCTGCTTTGCTGGGGGTAAGACGCTGGTGCCTGTGCGGTTCACACGTCTATATTAGGCTGACCTGCAGCGCAAGTATGATCGCTGAAAGTCAATGCGTACTTCAGAATTTCGCTTCAAGACATATGTGATCGACTCTGTACACGGGCGTCTCTTACATTTTGTCTTCAACGAAGCGCTGCCGCCGCGGCCGGGATCGAACCCGCGTCCTCGGGCTCAGCAGCCCAGCGCTCTAAGCACTGAGCCGCCGCAGCGGGGCGGAAGACGCAAGCATCCTTGTCGCCGCCGGCTGTGCATTTTTGACGCCACTCTGGTGGTCAAGCGTCCTTTCCACTAGCTGCTGCTTCTCCGTTCAGAGAGGGCTCTCTAATTAGGCAGCCCTAATTACTTCAAGCAGGGCGTGGAGAACGCTGGAGCTGCCGGCCTTGGTCCCGGCACTTGCACGTAGAAGGGCGCGGTTTTGTCCAGAAGAATAGATTTCGGGGAGGCAGTCAACTCGCAGCGAAGGAAATGAGAGGAGGGAGGCTTGCATATTTTAGCGTCCGTCGCCACGTTCACCCACGCGCCGGCCGCACCCCAGCCAAGGCAGGCGCTTTCGCAACGCGCACGCTAAGTGGCCCCTGATTGAAAACAACTCCGAAACAAAAGAGAGGAAACGATTAAAAAGAAAAAAAAAAGCAGACAGGTCGGCGTGTCACATCGATCTGTAGCGTCAGGTTAGGGCCAGATCTCGTGCGCGCACGGGGAAGGGGAGAAGAATGACGATGACGGCGCTTACGCTTGCGCAAGATTCGAGTTCCGACCCCTGATAACAACATAGACCTAACAGCGACGTTCAAGAAGAACAGCGCGAAAAGACAAGGACCACAGGATGATACACAAAGACTCGCCCAAGCATCAGTCCTAACGAGCTAACAGCGACCCCGTTTGTCTGCCTAGTATGTACATCCTGTGTCCAAAATAATAGCTCTGTAGAGATACCGGTCATCGGGGTGCTTGCCGTGGGAAGTTCCCGTGCCGCTCCAAGTCAAGATACTACACGAACAGCGGAAAAGAAACAAAAACAAAAGAGACGTACTCGACCAGAGAGACGCATACACGCGGCGTGGAGGACCTCGCTTTCATCCTTCTCGAAAGAAAAGTGAAAAAAAAAGGGGGGGAGCCGACGTTACCGTTACCAAGTCAGGTGAAGTTTATAAAGATTGCATCATTCGATACAACCCCCATACAGGAGAACGACATAGCCACTGCGGCGGGCAAAAGCTTAATTAGTACTGTTCCCAATATGCTGCACTTAAACGTTCCTTGCAGGTTTCAACGGCGTCTCCGACGGTGTAAGATAAAGGTCTGCTAAGTTTTTACTGCTGACAAGGGCAACAAAAAAAAATCTCAGTGGTTAGAGCGCTCCGCTACTGAGCCGAAATTCCCGGGTTCGAACCCGGCCGCGGCGGCCGCGTTTCGAGGGAGGCGAAGCGAAAAAGGCGCCCGTGTGGTGTGCGATGTCAGTGCACGTTAAAGATCCCCAGGTGGTCGAAATTATTCCGGAGCCTTCCACTACGGTACCTCTCTCTTCGTTTCTTCTTTCTTTCCCACATTCCTCCCTTCCCTTACGGCGCAGTTCGGGCGTCCACCGAGATGTGAGAGAATTACTGCGCCATTTCCTTTCCTCAAAAACCAATTTTCCATAAACTATACTGCTTATGAAATGCGGCGTTCGAAAATTACAAGTCAACACAAAGCGTATTCGGCAGAACTGGTGGTCAAGTTACCGAAATACAAAATTTTTCGTGAAGTCGATTTCTCAAGTGGCCTGATCTGTATTTCCTGGAACCTCCCAGCAGTCTAGGCCATTTTCCGTAGCATAGGGCATTTTCCGTTGCTTTGACAAGGAAGCTTCCCCTAAGTGCAAAAAATTAAAATTAAATAAAACCGCCACAAATTTCTTTCTCACACATCTGAACGTCTTGGCCAGCAGCAGGACAGGCCGGACCAAACAAAAGCTAAAATATGGCATAAACAGACTCTACATCGAAAACCTGCGCACCTGACACGACGACAGGATTTTGACCGGCGGAGTGGCCAATTTCTATGCACCACGGCGGCATTCACACGAGCGCCGATTAAGTGATCGACATCCGACAATTTCTCCGCGAAAAAGCCGAAAAAAAAATTAAAACAATGCAACTTTTACGCAGAAAACGTACGTACGGACGTTTTTCAAGTTATTTGTCTTATTCGCAGCATAAATATGCACCTCCCTTGCAACCCTTCCAGCCAAGTTATGCCGCGCAGCGACGCATGAAGCTGCCTTAATGAACAATGGTTTAAAATAATGACACGACCGTAGTTTCCAGTAGTGTTCCTGTATATGCTCCCACAGGGAGCAGAGTTGCGCGTCTGTTTTCCCTCGCCGCTCCGAACGCCATTCGCCGAGAGGCGGTCACATGATTTTCCTGACGTTAGGTGTTCAAATATCCGCGGGGAAGCTGACTTCACAGGCGCAGTGCCGAGCGACCCCTCGGCAGCTCGACGCCTCACGTGAGCCCACGCTGTCGGCTATATTTCACACATTTCCTGTGCACACCTGTGGCGTCAGGTTTGTGGTTCTGCTGTGGCACTGAGCCACGCAGATGTCAGCTATGACTGCGTGCAGTTCGCCAAACTGCAGCAACCGCACTGGAAACGGCAAAGCGTTTTACGAACTGCCATTTGGAAGTTCGGCGGCTGAAGTGAGTCGGCGATTAAAGTGGCTTTGGAGAATAGGCCGCGATAAGCGCGCCCAGTTATTATAATTTAGTAACTCAGATGAAAAGATAATGCTTTTTAATAAAAATTGGGAAAGCTAATAGTATCAACGTGAAAAAATACTTTCAGGGTCATTTAAAGATTCGTCATTTCACTGCATTTAGAAACTGGGTACATTTTGTGAAATCCTTTGACGTAAACAATTGATTTTGAAATTTGTTCTTTAGGTCAGATTCGGCTGTTCAATGCAGTCTGCTTGCCTGCAGAAAGCTGCAGTCATTTTAATGTGGTCCTAAGGAGATGCGTTTTCGTATTTTCCGCGCATAACTTGCAGTGAACACGTGACGGTGCTAGTTGTGAAAATGAAAAAAAGTAATTTATCGCTATACTCTCTTTTTTTTTCTTAATACGTTCACCGAGGGAGACAGGACAGACGCTATCCCATCAGAAGCGGGACTGCTTGTTCATCTGAAATTACGTGTTCCAGAAAGAAAAAAAAGCTCGCAGGCCGTTACTGTTAGTTTTTCGTCAGATTGTGATGACTACGATTTGCTGTTAGCCTCTGGCATTTTTTTTCATGCTGTATGCACCCCCTCGCCAAATCGCAGATTAGTTTTTGGCGCTAAAAACTGCGATGGAGGGCAATTTGTACGAAAAAAAAAACAAGTCCAAGCGCTATACGCAGCGAGCCCATGAACGCTGCCCCTGTAAGCACGAGCAGTGGCTTTCACGCACAGCTTGGAACATGATGGCGGACCTTCGCGCAACTCTGCTCCCTGCGGGAGCATATACAGGAACACTAGTTTCCAGTACATCTCAACGTCCCCCTACATTGCACGGCGTGAACGAAATTCCATTACACGCGTAACGGAAGGTCCTCGCAATCTACCCACGAGAATCCGCAACAGCCTGCCGGCGGCAGGGAAATGAGTGGACACCTATAGACCGCCGCTAGTTTAGCCAACTGACCACCACACATGCTTAAAACTCTTCTCCATTGACGGAAGGCGGACGCGTAAATAGTTGCGATTTGCAGACTGGGTTTTCGCAGCGGCTCCTTGGGGGCACGACCGCCCACGGCCGCCGCCGCGCGAAGCTCCTCTCTCCGCACCGCGCGCGCACGCAGCAGCAGCAGCTCGGGTCACGCCGCCGCGCCACGGGGGGCTGGACACGACGCGCATCGCGAACGCCATCGTGGACGAGATGCTGCGCGTGTTCCGGCTGAACGCGCCGCTGCGCGTTCCGGGCGAGCTGCGCTTCCCGGGCGGCCGCGTGCACGACGTGCGCGTGCTGGGGCTGCCCGCGCTGCAGCGCCACGGCGACGTGGCCGCGTCGCTCAAGGGCGGCGTGCTCGGCCTGTCGGGTGGCCTGGGCCTCGACGAGCTGCTCGTGCAGTGCCAGTACACCGCCGGGCCGCGACGGCCCCTCCAGCTGGCCGGGGAGGTGGACGGCCGCGTCACCAACCTCACCGCCCGCATGACGCTCGGCGTCAACGTGGCAAGGGCCACAGCCTCCCTGGACGTGTTCAAGGTGCGCGCTTTCCGCACACGCCGCCGGAGACATCCACAGGCCCAGGCGTTTGTTTCTGGATGCCGGTGAATGCGGTTCCATAACACGATGCATTTGATAGCCTTTAACTGCAGGGACGAAATGTCACTCAGGTTGCAGCACAATAAAGGCTGATTGCGAGAGTTTCAAATAGGAGATAAACATCGCAATCACTGCCAGTACTATGCATGGCGTCGAGGCAGCGTTCATCATCATCATAATTTATTTCTCCTTGAAGGTTCCTTTAGAGACATTACATAAGGGAGGGAGGCAGGGGGGGGGGTCAGGAGTATCAAGCGGTCATACGTAGGCTTACAAAATGAGAAATAATTAGCAGAACAAAAATATTATCAAAAAGGGCAGCAACCAGGGACTCCGGAACGTGGGGTGAAGTGGTCTCCGCCCCCCCCCCCCGCCCTCCCATCATTTCTTCAGAGGGGGCAGTGCCACCCAAATCTCCAGCTGCTTGAACTCAGGTAAAATTTCTGTAAACGTCGTTAATACCGCACAGCACAGTGGGGCTCCGTAGCCAGTCATAAAGCATTTCGTTTGGGTAACCTAAAACGACCATTTCCCAACAGAAGTCGTTGATTGACTGACCCCTGTTCATGAGCATGGCTGGCAGGATCGAAACAGACTACGGGCAAACTTTTTAATGGACTCAATGACTTTATAAATGACTCAATGAGTTTATAAATGGACTCAATGACTTTATAAAGGTGCCCATTTCAATTTAAGTATTATATGCATAAATAAATAACCTTTTAACAATGCGAAATAAGAAAAAAATGTATAGAAAAAGTAAATTTATTAAATCTTTGGATGAAACATGAAATAAATGCATAAATAACTGTTGTGTCGGCCGCTCTGTCATAGTGCGGGCTGCACATTGCGCAAGCGCGAGGTCTTCTTCCGATCTCGCCATGTCCCCTTTCCATTCCCTCTCCCTCCTGTTGCTATATAACCACCCTCGGTTTACAATAAACGTCGGTTGTTACCTGTCTCGTTCACAGGCGTGTACGCTCGTTCCGTTCCTGCCGTGGCCTCTCGGCCGCGACTATGCTACAATAACAAAACAAACTCAGACTCTTGCCCTTCTCCCAGCCACACACACATTTAAAAAAAAATGTTCTGGAGTTCCTGGTAGAAACGTCAAATAATCAAGCCAAAACAAAAAATCGCAAGCCGCGTAGCAATACATAAAAATCTAAAGTAATCCAGTCATACAGACAAATTGGACTTCAGTAAAAAAAAAAAAATGTGGCGAAACAAATAGGTGATATAATGCAGTAACACAAGCAGATCGGATTGGCGGGAGAGGAGCGCGAGGGAAAGTATACAGCTTCTGGAGGTTGAACTCAGTTAGTATAGTTACCTAAATCTGGAATGATTATAAACGTTTTCGGGAAGGTTATTCTATTCTTCTATGACGATGAGAAGGAAATATTTGCTTTTCAGCAGCGCAGGGGACAAAGGACGAGACAAGTGCACAGACATGGCGCCGCCCTGCGCTGCTGAAAAACAATGTCACACCAACTTGCCCAAGCCTACACAGGAAATATTTGTTTAAGGCGTTGGCTGACCTGTGCAAAGGATGCATGCTGAAGGAATTAAATAAGCGACGAGATGAGCGCAAAGGAGTTGCCGTTGTTGTTGTTAGTGGCTCTTTATTATTAAAATAACAATGGAAGGAAAAGGTGTTGCTAGCCGCGGCATCTGCCATCGGAACCTGAAGCACATGGGCTGCGACTAGCGGGAATGAAAGGACAGGGAGTGGACAGGGAGACGGAAAGAGGGGGGAGCGATAGTAAGAAAGGATAAAATAAATAATACGGAAATAAATGCGGGATGCTGCGCCGCGCATGATAGGAGTAATGTAACAAGTTTGCGCGAAGTGCAGGAAAGTTAAATTACAACTGGCGCGAAAGGCAAAGCACTGAATTTGTAGCGCCCTCCGTCCGTGCCCTGATCGCTGTCGGCTGTCTTTCCCACCGCTCGTAACTACTCGTAACTACCGGAGCCGCGAAGGCCGGCTGCGCGGGCGGTGTGCGTGTGTTTCTCTCTCGCCGCGAGAGAGAGAAAGGAGGCCCCGAGCGCGGAGAGCCAGAGACGAATAGACTCAGTCTTTGTTCGGGAGTCACAGCTCTCAGTCTGGTTCTCGACCCGCGCTAACGTCCCAACAAATTTTTCAGCGGAATGCACAGCTTTAAGGTCGAGAGATTATTTCATGTCAGTAACGCTGCGCCGAGATGTATGCTGAGAATTGATGAAGCGTGCTGTCCGGTTCTGTATGGCTCCGAGCGAGTGAATCAAGTAGTCCTGGTTAGTGTACCATATTGCTGATGCGTGTTCCAGTTTAGCGCGAATGCATGTTTCATATGCTAGTTGTCCTATGGATGGAGGGTACATGTTCTGGAAGTGCTACCATACAGTTTGGTGGTGTGACACATCTAAGCTAATTTGGTCGTTACCTCAAAACCTAGGTACCTGTATGAGCTTGTTTGTGACAGCAAACAAAATCGATCGGCAGCAAAATGCAGGAGTTAAAATAACTACCGGCTTATCTCTGAATATTATAGGAGCCCCTGACTAACTGAAGGCAGCTAGTGAGGCATCACACGTGTTTACGTTCTGACGCTGACGTAACGTATCTGGCGTAAACAAAACAAATTTGTGGGGTTTAACGTCCCGAAGCGACACATGGCCCATGAGGGACGCCGTAGCGGAGTGCTCCGGAATAATCTCGACCACCTGGGGTTCTTTAACGTGCGCTGACATCGCACAGCGCAATGGCGCATTTTGCGTTTCGTCTCCATTGAAACGCGGCCGCGAATGAACACGTGACGTAAAAGTCGGAAGTGTTTACGTTGCGGTGGACGACAGATGAGCGGCGGGCATGCGGCTCTGTAACCCCAGAGCCTATAGTATAAGCGACGCAACTATAGAACCCCCACCCCCAGTTTCTGAGGACCCGCGTGCACGGAATTGGTTCGCCTTTTCACACTGGACGCTAATATAGGTGCGTTCATGTATGCCCGGTGTGGTCAGACAGGCACGTGCGAAGAGCCGCACACACAGACATCTTTTTAGTGAAGAGCCGCAATATAAAGGGGGCGTGGCAATTTTTTTGTTTCCGAGTAATCACGCGCACAACCTGGACACATTTCTTATTGTGTAAATAGTTTGTACATACTACTTCTCCCCCTATCCTCTATTGCTGTCCCCTCACCTCTTTCATTTCATTTCTCCATTCTGCCTGCTGTCCTTTATTTCCGCTTCCCCAGCTCAGGTGCTTCAGTATCGATGGCAGATGCCGGGGCTAGCAAAAATCTTTTCCTTCCTTTTTACTATTATTCTTAATAAAACCACTACCACCACCAGTTGCAAGAAAACTGGTGGCAACAGTGAATCCCACTCATGTAGCAATTGCTCCCTGTGCCTCTGCATTGCGATGCCCCTTTCGTGAAGCAAGCAGCTTGAAGTTTGGCTGGACCGGCTGGACCATAGAGGTAATATCTAGAAAGTATGAGCTGCACACATAATTTTGCGGCTTCTCCGCAGGATGGCGCCAACTCGCAACAGCTAGAGCTAGAGCTATAGCTAAGGTGCGAGCCAAGCCAAAAGGGAAAAGACACTAACCCAAGAGTTGGTGGGATGAGGAGGTCAAGAAGGCGATAGAAAACGTTAGGAAGCGTCCAGGGAACACAGATATTCCAAGAAGAGGGGTGAACCAGAAGCTGAAGTAGACAGAAAATGGGATACCTTCATAAAGTGTAGAAGGGAAGCATCCTATTTGATTAATGAGAAAATTAGAAGAAAGGGTGTCCAATGGATGTCAAAAGTAAATAAAAAGGATAGAAAAGCAGCTCAAAAATTCTGGAAACAACTAAATACAATGAGTAATAAGACTAGGCTAGGGCAAATGTTTATTGTTACAGATCAGGGTACTCGACTAGAAGGGGATAAAGCATTTAAACACATGATGACAGAAAAATCTAAAGAAAGAAATGTTGCACATAATTTATCGAAGGAGGATAGACCGGTTACTGCAATTGCTTCACTTGAGCAAAGAGAGTGAGAAAGGGCAGAGAAGAAGGTTCCTAGTGGCACGTCGACAGGACCAGATGGTATTCGATTATGTTTATAAAGCAGCTAGGACCAAAATCCAAGCAAACATTAATACAGGTAGTGAACAAAATGATAGTGGATGGCAAAGCCCCCGATGAATTACGATTAAGTAGAATGAACATGATATATAAGGGAAAGGGGGACAAAGCTGACATAAGTAACTACCGTCCCATAACAGTGACATCTGTGGTTTACAGGGTGGTGATGTAGATTATAAAGGACAGACTGCAGGCTTGCGTGGAGAACGAGGGGTTCTAGGGGAGCTACAATATGGGTTCCGGAAACAAAGGAGGTTGGAGGACAATCCGTTTTATTTGACGCAGTGTATAGAGATTGCTGAAAAGAAACACAGGCCCCTATGGCTAGCATTTCTGGATATTAAGGGAGCCTACGACAATGTTATTCAAGAGGATTTGTGGGCCATTCTGGGCATATTGGATGTGGAAGATGGAGTAATTAATCTTTTAAAAGATATAAGGGTAAAAGAGTGCTTATAAAATGAAAAAAAAAATGTATCAGAGCCTATAGAGATACAGCAGGGGCTTAGGCAAGGATGTCTTCTGTCTCCGTTGTTGTTAATGTTGTACCTGCAAGGGTTAGAGACCAAACTAGAGAGGAGCGGACTAGGTCTCAACCTTTCTTTTTTCAAGCAAGGAGAATGGATTAAACAGTCATTACCGGGACTAATGTACGCCCATCATATAGTGCTAATGGCCGAGAATATGGAAGATGAGCAGAAGTTGATAGACATTTGTGGTACAGAGGGAGATAGATTAGATTTCAAGTTTAGTAAGGAAAAAACTGCAGTCATGATATTTCATGATGAGGGCGACGAGCATAGAATACAGGAGTTCACGCAAGAAGTAGTGGATGAGTACAAGTATCGTGGGGTGTGGATAAATAATGGTGCTGAGTATGAAAAATATGTAATGAATAAAGCTAGTAGGAATGCAGCTGTCATGGAAAATAGGGCACTGTGGAATTACAATAGGTTTGAAGTGGTAAGAGGGATATATAAAGACGTGATGGTTCCCAGCCTGACTTTCGGCAATGCAGTCCTGTGCATGAGACCAGATGTTCAAGCAAAGTTAAAAATCAAACAACGCGGCGTAGGGAGTCTAGCTTTGGGAGCACATGGCAATACACCAAATCAGGGGGTACAGGGCGATATGGGATTTGAGGAGCGATTGAGAAAAATGGAGGAAAAGCAGTGGGCTAGGAATGTTTTCAGATACCTGTACATAAGAAATGTTGACACGAAATTGAGAAAGCGAACAAGAAAATTGACAAGAAAATATCTGGACAGCAGTAGGGGGCAAATCAGCAGTTATCGGTCAAGAAAAAGGTTGAAGAAACAGAGATAGCTCTGTGGAAAACAGGGATGCTGACGAAATCGGCACTGGGAACATACAGGATCTTTAAGCAGGAAATTTCCAAAGAAAATATCTACGATAATGGTAGGGGAAGCTCTTTGTTGTTTGAGGCCAGGACGGGAGTTTTGCGGACTAAGACATATAGAGTCAGGTACCACGGGATAGACACGTTGTGCGCTGCGTGCGGAGAGGAGGAGGAAACGGCTGAACACTTGATACTTTCCTGTAAAGGGCTTCACCCTACTGTGGAAAGTAGCGGGGCTGATTTATCCAAAGCATTGGGGTTTAAGGGCAGTGAAGGAAAAGTAGATTTTAAGCGGGTAGAAGTAACCAAGCGAAGGTTATCTGATTAGTGGCTAAAATCAAGACAATTAAGAGTAAAATTTCACATGTCATGGCTAGGTGGCTTGAACCACCGCCCGATTTAAAGGGTTCAGCAGCCGTCTGTCCGTCCAAGCCTGCGTGCTTCTCTTCTAGAACATAAGGGAAGCTCTCTTTAAAGGCAGAAATAGGAGGGGGTACAGATGCCAGAGAGTCGCGAGCCGCACTTGGATCCGCGAGGAGCAGCATGCGGCTCGCGAGCCTAAGTTTGGTCACCCATGGTGTATGCAGTGTGGCTCAGTGGTTAGGGCGCTCGTCTATGAGCCGGTGTACCCGGGGACTAGCCCGACCGTGGCGGCCGCGTTTCGATGGAGGCGAAACGCAATGCAAAGGCGCCAATGTGCTGCGCGATGTCAGTGCACATTAGAGATCCCAGGTGGTCGAACTGACACCGGAGCCCTCCACTACAGCACCTCTTTCTTCCTTCTCTTCCTCCTTATCCCTTCCTTCCGGCGCGGTTCGGGTGTCCACCGAGATATGTGAGACAGTTACTGCGCCATTTTCTTTCCTCAAAACCAAATTTCCAATTTTAAACGTTCAAAACGACGATCACGGCGGCCGCGTTTCGATGGAGACGAAAGGCTAAGGCGCCCCTGTGCTGTGCGATGTCAGTGCATATTAAATATCCCCAGGTGGTCGAAATTATTCCGGAGCCCTCCAATACGGCACCTCTTTCTTCCTTCACTCTCTCCTTTATCCCTTCCCTTGCGGCGCGGTTCAGGCGTCCGCCGATATGCGAGACAGATACTGCGCCATTTCCTTTCCCCCAAAGGCAATTTTCATTTCTACAACGTTCAAAACGAGCTCTCGATGTTTCGTTCTGTCAATAGCAAGAATACAGCGGTACAACCACAGCCCCAGGAAATATGTATTTATGCATCACAGTAAGCTGCCAAGAGGGGTCTGTGACAACCTCATTCCAGCCGCAAACACCAACTGCGGCCAGTATGCTACTAGTAGCTATACTGGGCGCGAGCGCCACCACTGGAGTGAACGACGGCTCTGGAATAGATCTTGCGCAGAAGGTACGATTGGTACGATCACGATCGAGGCTCTTCACTGCGTCAGAAATGGGAGCTCGACAGAACTGCTGCGTTTTAATATATGCAGGCTACGTTGTTCTCTCTCTTTTTTCCTGTTATCGAGTACCTGCATTACATATTTTCATCTTTAATCGTCGCGGTAACAGCGGCAGGTTATGCTTTTGGCGCGGGGGTTTACTGCTTATTGCCTCAATAGAGGTTTTTAGCATATATATATAGGAGACGTATTAGCCTGGACTTGTACCAGCTTAGCGGTCATCTATAGCGCATGCGCAGTGACAGCGCATAGCCCCACACATGCCACTGCGCGGGCGCCGAAGGCATCCGGTAAGCCGGTTACCTCCATGCTAATTCGCCTCCGGTATGCTAAAAGCCTCTAATGCCAGACGTACGCGACGGAACCAGATGTAACCTTCGATTTCTATACGAAAGACAGGAACCTTCGAGAAACACGGTTAGTCAAGCTAAAAATAAGCAAAGTGCATGGGTGTATACGCTCGCGTGTTCAGCAAGCGCTTCAGGAAGCAAGATTACGTGTACGGAGCTGGCGCTTCGGTACGTAGCAGGCAACGCTGGAAGAGCCGGCTGAAACACACCTCTGCATGGTCTATACGCACTTAAAGAATGCTCCGAGTCCAAAGGACCAGCCCAACGGCGCCTCATCCGTCGGCCTCCAACCCCAAAGTGATCAGTGGTTTTACTAGCTGCTAAAACGGCTCAACAACCGGCACTCCACAGGCTAGACATCCTACCCAGGCGTCTTTCAGTGCATAGGTTGCCGCCACTGTCTCCACTTTGAGGCTGGATGGCGTATCGGTCGGGTCAGCGCCTCCTCTATATTTTAAAGAGGAGGCGCTGGTAGGGTGCATTGGGCACCCGATCGTGAAGCCACCGGAAGTGGGCATGCCCCGGATGTCAGCCTATGGCAGTGTACGAAATGGGACAACAGCACCATCAGCACGGTGTTTCAGTTTCCGTTTTTCCACTTCGCATTTGTTCTTTTCGTCGTTCTAGTCTTCTTCCACGACAATTCGTACGTGTTGCGCATACAGTCAACTGCACGAGGGGGCCGCCGCGGTGGCTAAGTGGTTATGGGCTCGTGCTGACCCGAAAGACGCAGGTTCGATCCCGGCCGCGACGGTCGAATTTCAATGTAGGCGAAATTCTAGAGGCCCGTGTACTGTGCGACGTCAGTGCACGTTAAAGAACCCCAGGTGGTCGAAATTTCCGGAGCCCTTCACTGCGGCGTCCCTCATAGCCGGAGTCGATTTGGGACGTTAAACCCCCATAAACAATAAACTGCATGAGGAGACCAGCGAAGTCTTCCGGAAAGACATTTCAGAAAGAAGGGTCCTTTGCAGCGCAATAGGAACAGAGTACAGGACGTGCCTTCACACAATACGTATGAAGCCTTGTCTGCTCTGCTGTGTGTCGTCCCGTTGCCCTATAGCGTCGCCAACGCTGAGCTTTATTGCGATGCATATTTCCGCGCTCTAGACCCAAGTTATACCACCAATTGGTGATAAATTAAAAACAAGGGGATAAGTGGAAACCTTCTCCAGACAGGCGACTTTGCAGTGACCACTTTACCGATTTGTGCTGTGATCGAACCGGAGCGAGGACGCGTGATGGGGTGCCGACGGTGCTCTGGTTCAATGAGCGCCTACAAAAAGTATATATGGCACTGCTTTTCCAACAGAGGGTACGAAGTACTATTTCGTTTTGTACCAAGTAAACGGATATATCAAATCTGGATATTTCGAATTATTGGCTGCATGCCGAACACACAGATTAGCCATTTGAAAATCCTGGGCAAAAGTATAGCAAAGCCGCGCAGTATATCGAATTTTGTCGGTCGTTCGGTTTAACGAACTGCGCGCCGCACCCCTTCAAATGGCGCTTCACCTAACGGCGCTCTTCGATCATTTTTCGCGCTGTGCGGCCATGGGCCCCTACTGGCAGCACTAGTTGTTGTTACCCTCACACAATGGCACATGCCAACGCAGGGGAATTGGCCAAGAATTGGGGGGCACAGAGAGTTCTTCAAATAAATCTTTTGATGGATGAAAATAAAATTAATGCTGATGAACGAAGAAGTAAACAAAATGACACAGCGAAATTAAACGGGAAATGCATAACGCTGGCCACAGGAGATCGACAGAGATTTATAGCCGAGTGGTTCAATGATAATGATAATTGTAATAATTATAATAATATTGAAAAAATACTTGAAGAGGAATAACTTTATTGTCGTCGACTTTGTGGGGTTGATTTGGGGAGATAAGTACGTTCTCCCCACTCAATCGCGGCTGACACGGTTCAAAGCCACCCGGACACCACCCGGCGATCGCGTACGCTACCGAGCGCACGCCAACCACGGCGGGCCTTGCTCTGAGGGAACAAAGGACACATTGGCTGACACAAACAGGCATTTATTGCTACAGCAACAATAACGCCAGCTAGCAACAAGGTACGCTAATGAATCGAGGTCGTCCGACTCACCAGCAAGGTTCCGAGCGAATGTTCGCCCGCGCTAGGGCAAGGGATACTCCGCACCCCTGGACGGGACGAGTACGGGAGCCAGTCTCCCCGCCGCTTCCTCGCCCCGCCGGGGAACAGCGGAGCCGTGAGCGACACGTTCGCTCGCGCCGACGATCCCAGCCGAAGAGCCTCATGCCCCCTCTCCCACGCGCCGGCTTCAAGCAGTCTAACGTGCAGCGACGCTGGCGCCCTCCCCTGCCAGTTAATGTAACTGACAAGGGAATGCGTTCCTCCTCGAGGTGAGGGTGCTGCTGCACGGTGCCTCGCGGGAAAAGCCCCAAGGAAACACAGGGGGCTGCAGGGCAGGTCCCCACAACTTCAGTGGTCTACTGGCATGGGGGTGTAGCACCATCAAGAGAAGTGACATATTTTAGCGCTCAGCCACTTCTAAGGCTCGTGTCACGGCCCGGAGTCGGGTATTCGGGTAGGTGAGCAATGCCCCCCCCCCCCCACACACACACACTGTTCGGGATTAGATAACAGCAAGTCCGGCGAAGGGGGCTTTTGAGGGCATGCCCATAGAATATGGAGTACAGGTGCATATTGACGACATAGCTTACAGGAGGGCGAGTAAACCCCGGGCTATATGTGAGCATATATATACTCAGGAAAGAGTTGGTTTGACACTATTTATGAGGTGGTCTTCGATCCCTTGTACTCATTTTCCACGTCACATCATTGTCATGCTGTAAAGGCAACCTATAATCATTACTAAAGCCTTGAGGAGGCACTCGCCTGGTGTTCTTCGCTCGTTTCGCTGCCGAAGGCGCGTTGCGGAAACCAGCTCTACCTTAATTTTAATAAGCGATGTTATAGTGTAATTCTAACAGGATTAGGCATTTTATATGTAGGCAGTGGCTAGTTCCAAAGAACCGCCCACTGCGGCTTCAGTGCGAAGCAGGTTAGGATTGCAACGCATAGCTATGGTGGCTGGAAGAAGTGTGTGACGCCAACGGGCGCCACTCCTCCGTTTCATGCTTCATGTAGTTAGGTGGCGCTGTTCTCCGCAGAGCGCTAAGTCTCGATGCGCGGAGCGCTCAACTGGCTCAACGCGCTGGGCCAGGCTGGCTGCGCGGCCAGACTCCTGCTTCGCCGCGCCTGCTACTTGCATTTATTTCAGTTCACGGTGCGTATTTCAGCGCCGATTAGTTATAAGCGGAAGTGAGAACTTCTGGGTATTAAAAGTTTACAGTTTCAGCTTGCGAGGGTGATCGACTATAGCAACAAGTACTTTGATTTGGGCTAGTTGGTTCATATCTTGAAAGAAGTTAGGACGGCGCTTGTTTAGCGCCGTCCTAACTTCTTTCACGACTATAGCAAAGCAGTCATTAGAGAGGAATCTCGCGATTCTCATGCGATTCCCGAGCTTTTTGAAGCAGCAAAAGATGATGATTTCTTGTTGGTGCTTCACCGGTAGGACGCTGATTGCATCCGCAAGCGTTGATGATTCGTTTTTTCTTCTATAGCCATCATAGCCTAGCGATCGGTGCGCTGCCAGGACGTCGAAGGGCAGCACGTCATTGCAAGAACCGCGGCACTAGCGTAACTGATATGCATTCTTGCTTCTAGGTAACGAATTAAGCTTATCTACTGGCCTTTCCCATATATAGAATTATCGATATATCGAACTTTTTCGTGACCTCATCGAGTTCGGTATAACCGGGCTGGACTATGCCTTAAAGGGACTCTGAAAGGGGCTCTAACAAATTTGCTGTATGCCTGGGATGTTAAAGCACGCCGCTTCACGAATGTTGTCCAGGAAGAATTTTTTAATGCGCTTTGTAGAAACAGAGTTATCTGTAGGTACAATTTGAATTTCAGCGTCTTCTCGCCTTTCCCTCTCCTCTCGTTACTTTTTGCACGCTGGAAGGCCAGCGCTCCTCCGCCAACCCCACCTCCGGGGGAGGGCTTCCTCACCCTTCGGAGCTACGCGGCTTATTGGCCGCGGCCATTGTAGCTGCCTGACGTCTGAAAGAATGTAACCAATAGCCATATGTCTCAACATGTATAGGTAGATGCGAGAAATGGAGGAGGGTGCGAGGAGGAAGAGGAACAACATTTACTTCCACCGAATATGGCGCGGCAGTCACCTCCGGGTCCGCACGCAGGCGTCCGGGGAGGCAGTCTGTCGCACCGCAGCCGGAGGACATCCGACCCCATCTAGGTCAAGAGGTCTTCAGCCTTGGCCGCCAGACGGACGGCGAAGCGCTGAATTTTTTCGTCGGAGCTTCTTAGCGTGGTCTCCCATTCATCGCGTTTTAATCATGTTGCGCCCTGGGCCACGAAAGCATCTCCATATTATGTGATCTAATAACGTTGCCACGTAGCCGCAAAATTCACAAATTCCGGCTTCTGCACCGTCCCTCTTCCGCAATCTGGCACTCGTCCAACTCCTCCACAGGGGCGAGAAGAAATTTCCAGCTTGGAGTCTTCTCCAGTCGTAGGATTCCTTTTTACTTGGGGATCTACCCGGTGGCGGATATATTCTCCTGTCTTTCTTCAAATTGTCGGTTAGATCCCTAAACGTGCCAATACTTTCTTTGCTTTTAGATGTTGTTGTGGAGGCGTCCGCAGCACCACGAAGTAATGAGGAGCGGGCGAGCATGTGGGCAGCCTTGTTGCCGGCGAGACTGCCGTGTGCTGGGGTCCAGATTATAGTTACGCTTCCGGCGAGACTCGACTCGTTCAGAATTTTGGCAGCACGATTGCTCACTCTACCCTTGCTAAAATTCCGAAACGACGCTTAGCTATCGCTGACGTGTTTCACGCCTGGTTGTGCAATGGCAATGACTATTGCAATCTCCTCCGCCTCTACCGGCGTTAGAGCTCGGTTTCTTTCGATTCCTATATTGCATGAAAAAGTCGCCGGGAAGGGCTCGCCAACTTTCGCTCGTGATTGTGGCTCCTCTGCTGCGTGTAGAAGTGTATTATTTGGCTCAGGTGTTCATGACAACACAATGCACTGATTGAGCAAGGTGATGTCCTCTCCTCGGAAGGCGTTTCAGAGCCCCTTTGATGGGCTTTCATTCGTCATATTTGCTGCAGTCGACTTAGGGGAAGGATAAGCGCCGTTCTTTCTCGTTGGCTATTTCTGTCGCGCTGTGCGCATCTAAAAAGGCACGCGCCGCAGCATTCGTCTTTCTCGTGGATCGTCTCTCGCGTGCTGTGCGCCTCTAAATATATACTAATGACCATAGCCTGAAAATTATTTTGCACGCTTCTTAGGTGCCGCTGTACAAACGTGACTTTGCTATGTAGATGGGTTAAAAGCATGCCCGGTAGGAAATAATGCCAAAACAATAAACACATTCCCCCCCTTCGCTGCGACGAGACATTGGCTGCTTGCAACTCGAAATTTCAGCCATCGTTTCCTCCTTTGCTATGCAAAAGTTCAGTTTTTAAGATGACGCTAGCCTCATCTTTTCACCAGCGTGCTCTTTTTATTCGGAAGGCAAAAACCAGATAAGAATGGAATGTATAATGTACATACCCCTTTAACGCGCCAAGGTGAAACCTGCATCCTCATTTTCCTCGGTTTCTCTGAGCATCGTTTGGAGAAGCCTGTAATTTCACGTTTCTCGTGTTCAGTTTGCGCATTTCTTTGATGTAACAGCAGATAATACACGAGAACGAAAAAAAAAGTGAATTGAATGACAAACGACACAACGTATTGCACTGATATACACAGCAGACACCCCACTTCTGGGACAAGCTGTCCAACTTTCGGTGGCTTCACTCACGCTCGCCTCGGAAAGCGGGAATGCGGCATCCAACTACCTAGTGGAGATCAGTGGGTGGAACAATTCGTTTACTCGGTGAAGTGCTTTATTACAGAAGTCGACTGAAGGTGGGGTGAGATTATGAACATAGTTTTCAAAGACTGGCTGTAGAGTAGCCGTAATAAAAGCTATGGATATGAAATTTGCTAGCAATGCAGCTTGCATAGAGCATGAAACTAGATTAAAATTCTGCCTATATTAATTTTTTCCCCTTTGCATTCCTTTTTTCTAAAATCTAATGGATGCAGAATCCTGAAATTTTGTATGGGATTAGAAATGTTTGTTGCACAACAGGTCAAATTATTAGCTTTGAGCAAAATGTAGTTTATTTTCTCACTGCTGTAAAATCACCACCCACAAATGTTTCTTTTATAAAAACACAAACTTCTTAACACTAGTGATTCTAGTTAAAGTCATGCAAAAGGCATTGATTCGAATCTGTGGAAAATTGTTTTCTTACGCCTTATAGTCCCTATATAAAATTACGATAAGAGAGGGTGTAAGGCAGGGAGACACGATCGCGCCAATCCTATTCACTGCCTGTTTACAGGGGGTATTTAGGTTTGGTTTTAAGGGCTTGATTTTAAGGGAGTTTAACGTCCCAAATCAACTCAGGCTATGAGGGACGCCATAGTGAAGGGCTCTGGAAATTTCGACCACCTGGAGTTTAACGTGCACCGACATCGTATTCAGAGGCCTAGATTGAGAACAGTTGGGGGTAAGAATTAATAGAGAATACCTTAGTAATCTGCGATTCGCTGATGACATTGCCCTGCTAAGTCACTGAGGAGATGAACTGCAAAACATGATCTGCTAAGTCACTGAGGAGATGAACTGCAAAACATATCAATGAGTTAGTCAGGCAGAGCAGTACTATGGGCCTAAAACTTAATATGAAGAAAGCCAAAGTAATGTTGAACAGACACGGAAGGGAACAGCAGTTTCCAACTGGTAGTGAGTTGCTGGAACTGGTAAGAGAATACTTCTACTTAAGGCAGGTAGTGACCGTAGCTCCGGATCACAAGAGCGAAATAACTATAACAATAAGAAAGAGGTGGAGTACATTTGGCAGGTTCTCTCAGATCATGAATGGCAGTTTACCAATATCCCTCAAGAGAAAAGTATATAACAGCTGTATCTTAGTGGTACTATGGGGCACAAACGCGGAGGCTAACGGAAAGGGTTCAACTTAAGGATACTGCAATGAATTATGTAAAGAAAAACGATAGGTGTAACGTTAAGAGATAGGAAGAGGGCATAGTAGGTCAGGGATCAAACGAGGGTTAAAGGGACTATGCAACGAATAAAAAGTCACTTGTAAATGTTTTCAATGCTTAGAAATGATGCTAAGAAGCATTCATACCAAGTATGAGTCTCCAGAACTGAGCCGGCAAGATTATTGGTGGTGGTAGTGGTTTTATTAAAAATAATAGTAAAAGGAAGGAAGATTATTATGAACTTTTAAAAACCGTGTTTTTCAAAATTCGCGGGCCGATTGGTGTACTCGTAGTGACCGATTTTGGAACTAAAATCGTGGAACAAAGACGTCACTGTACCATGACGTCGCCAGGCCACCACACGCTCTCATTCGCTGGAGCCACGGCAGCCTCGACGTCACGGGCACACTTCCGGTAGCCGTGAAAATCGTCTGCTCGTGCCGCCGCGCGACCCTCTCGCGCAAGCTCGCGAGCAAGGGCATTGCCTTCGCGCATATGGTTAAGGGCACGAAACTTGTCGTATGTGTTACTTTGTTCTGTCCTGTTTTCTCTGCGCAAGTGCATTATTTGTTAGAAATGAACCAACTCGCCCAGACAAGAGTGTTAATTTTCCTCTGCCGCCTCCTTCTGTCGGGAGTTCCGGAGCCACTCGCACGGCTGTTCGCGGGCCCGCATAGGGCTCGATGCCCATCACGGCCGTAAAAGCGAGCAGTCGCACCTCGAGGTCCGGGTTTATTACTGCTAATTACCACAGATGACAAGCAAAGAAACCCGACGCGCGACGCAATCCAGGAAGGCGAAGAGACCGAAGAGATACCGCCACGCCGCCGACGCTGCTGCTGGCGGGCTAGGAGCGACAACAGGAAGTTGGAAAATAAACGTCAGCGGATGACGTATTCACCCCGCCGCGGCGTGGTATTGGCCGCGGCGGCTCAGTGGTTAGGGCGCTCGACTACTGATCCGGAGTTCCCGGGTTCGAACCCGACCGCTGCGGCTGCGTTTTTATGGAGGAAAAACGCTAAGGCGCCCGTGTGTTGTGCGATGTCAGTGCACGTTAAAGATCCCCAGGTGGTCGAAATTATTCCGGAGCCCTCCACTACGGCGCCCCTTTCTTCCTTTCTTCTTTCACTCCCTCCTTTATCCCTTCCCTTACGGCGCGGTTCAGGTGTCCAACGATATATATGAGACAGATACTGCACCATTTCCTTTCCCCAAAAACCAATTATTATTATTATTATGACGTATTCATGGGCGGGACCCAGTCCCAGAGCTGTTTTCTTTATTTTTTCTGGTGCTCCTCGTGTAGGAGTTGAGGGGGGAGAGGAGGAGCGTAATTTTTAATCGTCTATATCTTCGCTGTTGTTGATGCTAGCTCAAAAATTCTTGTACTGGGGTGACGAGTGATCGAATGCCTATCTCTCTTCTGTTTTACATAATCTCAATTAATTTATTGCAGTCCCTTTAATGATATCCTAGACGAAATCAAGAGGAAGAAATGGGCTTGGGCAGGGCACGTAATGCGAAAACAAGGTAACCGATGGTCCTTAATGGTAACAAGACTGGATTCCAAGGGAAGAGAAGCATAGCAGGAGGCGGCAGAAAGTTAGGTGAGAGGATGAGATTAAGAAGCTTATGGGGACAGGGTGGCCGCAGCTGACACAGGACAGGGTTAATTGGGGAGATATGCGAGAGGCCTTTGTTCTGCAATGGGTGTAGTCAGGCTGATGATGTTAATGACAGTTCCTGAGAAAAAGATCCATCAACCTTCAGAAATGCTGTTTTGCGAAAAATGCAGATAAAGCCTCTTAAAACTTCAACCTTTCCACTCAACACGACCATGAACGCAAAAAAAAGTTTTGAAATCGCAAACACCCAAGTGTAATTTATTACCTGAAAGCTAAAGAAATGCTCTAGCAGAAGGTCGCCAAATCTAGAATTTTTTTTTGCAAAACAAACTGGGATGAGAAAAATTCAAATAGCGCCTCTAAAAACTCACTTTTGCGCTTGATGTCATCACGAAAAACTACTATAAAAGCATTTTGAATTCTCGACTACCTAAGTGTGTTACATTTTCTCAAAGCTAAGAAATGCTCTATCAGAAGGTTGTAAAATCTAAAGATCTAAGTTTTTTTAAAAATACAGTTTCACTGCCCCTGAACGATAAGTATAAGTTACTATGATAATTGAGTATGATAATTACCATCTGTTTTTTCCATTAGCAATTTGAAAGTCAATGCTTTTCAGTCACCTAGTTCAAAATCAACAATTTTGGCACGTTCCAAGCTGCGGAACTCAACCCACATGCTAGATGTGTAATACTATGCCGTGACTTTTAAATACCCTATCTATCAGCAATGTACTATTGGGGTCAGAAGTTTCCGGGGCGAGAGTTCTAGTGAAAACGTTTATTGTAGCTCCACCTCGCTACCCAGTCGCCTGATATTGTATGAAGACATTAAAGGCCTAAATGCTCCTTCCTCTCTTCACAATATCAGGCGACAGGGAGCTGGGTGGAGCTGCAATAAACGTTTTTCCTCGATCTCGCGTCCCGGAAACTTTTGTCCCCAATAGTACAAGTGTAAAAATGCAAAATGCATCCCATCAAATGCTGCTTCTTATATAACTCTTTAAATATAGGAGTGGAGAGTTGATACATTTTTTTCTTTCCTGCCTCTTGTTGATTGAATACAGTTTTCACAGAATTAATTTATATTCATCTACAAAGCGTATAAAGAATGAATATGTAGAACTTTTCATGCTTGGGCGGCATACCCACAGCTTTATGGTCTAAATAAAATGAAACGAAATTAAACGTACTAGTTTGCAACACAACCATACAGTTTATTTCGAAAGCAAGGCTTGACTCTTTTGCACATACACTTTCTGGTTCTTTCCACCTTTATGGCCTAAATAAAATGAAATGAAATTAAACATACTAGTTTGCAACACAACCATACAGTTTATTCCGAAAGCAAGGCTTGACTCCTTCGCACATACACTTTGTGATTCTTTCCACACATGATCAGTTGAGAACAAAAACTATTACCACCCTTACCACTCTCATCTGAACAAGACAAGCTGGAAATATGTACAGCAGTATTAGAACTCTGTTGCCCCAGTACACCAACAGCAGGTGGAGCACTAGTATGCCCTGTATTCACTGCAGGCTCAGCTTTCAATTTCTTTGTGCAGCCTGGGATAAGTCTGATCCTTTTCTACAACATATGCAATGCAACTATGTTTATTTTTAAGTTTACAACGAAGTTTGCAATCTATATACCTTCTTGCTTCAGGATACACCATAAATGCATTACAGCATCAGGCACCCTGACAGCCTATAATGTTGATATGCCATCGTTTCCCAAACTTTTTTGGTACAGCATTACAGTTAACAATACTTTTTTCTGTCTGGCGCAGTTCCGCAACATTGGCAATGTGCAAGTTACACGGCTGACAGGAGTGACGCCACCATTCAACTGGCTTGGAGTTGCCATCATAAACCTGATACTGCAAGACCAGGCTGACAGATTGCGCCAGAAACTGGAGGAAGAAGCCAAGAAGGCTCTCAACGAGTCCCTTGAGAACACCAGAATTCTAATTACGATAAATTGAATGTAGCAGCTACACTGCCGCATGGTTAGCAGGCACATAGCCAGAATTTTTTGTCAGGAGGGCCCCCAACGTAATTTCTTGCATGGAAGTGGGTGCTGTACGATGCAAGCCCAAGAGCACTGCTAAAAGAAAAAACTGCGGGGGGGGGGGGGGGGGGGGGCCCTTTACGTTAACATACTAAAACCAGATTGTCCACCTGATGGCTAACATAATAAAAGAAGTTTGATAGTTTACTTGTACTTGTGTTCATAGGAGCCAGAGCACAATATGTTTTGGCCTCACTGCAATATTAGAGAGTTATAGCATAGCCCGATTCACTACAGTGATCAGCTTCCGTGGGGCGCCACTGTACATGTGCAGATTGTCCTGAGGGCGCCAGATGGTGCCAGGTGCTGGCCAGCTACGTGCACACCTGCTGTGTCTGAAACAGTCAGAGTGTATGTACTGGCAGCGTGCAGAAGCGGATTGTGCTATGCTGTAACTCTATTCATGGAACATGCAGCCCGGTACTTTCAATGAATAGCTCTTGCACATCCACTAAAGGATGGTCCTACTTAAAGAACATTTGTACCATAGGTGCTAGAAAATGTTTCTTTAAACTTATAGTGCCATTAATTGCATCTCCATGCCCTCCATTCCTGAAATCACGTGACCCTACCGTGCTAACACAAACATATCAAGCAGGCACCATGAAATACTAGCCCTGTGTGCCTAAAATTTTCTAACACTGAATGCAAATTGATCAGAATATCGATAAACGGATGGAAATCTGTTAAATAGAACCACTGCTTAAATGGAGCACCAGCCTCAGTGTTAGCTGGTTTTCTAGTAGGGCACTGTAAAAAAAACGAATTGGAACAAAAATTTTCCCACCAGGGGGGTAAAAGGAACCAGATACAGAACCGAAACAGCAACCAGTTGGCCAAGCTCAGGGCTATCGGTCAGAGATATCATTATTCTCTGGTTCCGTTTTGTTTTTCTCTGGCTTCCATTTCTGCTGCAGGCACAGGCAGCCCAATGGTGAAGACTGTAGGGGTGCATGAATATTTGGAATTCTGAATATGAATCGAATATATCTTTTACTCAGGTCATATTCAATTCCAAAAATGAGCATTCGAAAATTTCCAAATATCCAGCACCAACCAAACACTGTCGACTTTCATAAATCCGACTGTGGTAACACCATAATATATGGAAAAATTATCCGAAGTTTCAGTCTACAGTGCCGGAAAAGTAGTACAAAGGTGTTCTCTTCACTATCTTCTCCCTGGTTTATCGCATGGATCAGTCACATTCAGGCGCTGCTTGGCTTCGCCCGCACATGAAATTTGCAAAGTGGTCTTTCCTACATACCACGCTTGAAAACAAGATGGTCGATCACTCGCGTCGAACAAACAACGCGAAAGCATGCAGTTTTTGTTGGATCGTTCTGTATTGTGTATACTTAAGGCCACACCCATGGCACTTGCTCTGTCATCTTTGCCACTCGAAAGCGTGAGCTCCACCATAATGATATGTGGGAAAGCCCACTTGCAAAATTTTGCAAGGGGCTCCCAAAGAGACTGAGTCTAGGTATGACTAGCAAAGATTGTGTTGTAGTGCCACCACATGGACTGGCACTTTGGAAAAAGAAGAGGAGGTGCCAGACACATGCCAGGTGGAACGTTGAAGGCACAGCTGCAGAGCGGACGTGCTGTTTGCTGGTTGTCGCTGCTCATCGGGTCTCAGCTGCCCAAAATAAATGTGGTGCCGCGTCTAGCGCCCACAGTGTAAAAATCCTGCCTACTGCATGGTGGATTGTAGCCCATGTACATCTGACATGCCTGTAACGGCAGGCATGACGATGAAAGAAGGGACTCTGTCTCCAGGCCAAAATATAGCCTGGCTGCATAGTTTCGTCGCCAGTATGCGGCGATGGCGGCAATCAGCCACGCAATAGCCAGCTGTTCGAACAGAGCTGCGCACCACTTTCGGACGCAGACGAGCGCATCGCCAGCGATTTTTGAAATTTTTTACAGGCAATCTCGCTGTGATGCCAACGTGCGTTCCCCCTTTCTAACATGCTGCAACTGCGCCCTCGTCATCGGTTGTTACTGCTTGTGCGATGAAGCCTCTGGACAAGACTTCACTACATTTTCGGCAGTACATATTTTTTTCGGGGGAGGGGGTGGGGTGCATTTGATACCTCAATCTTCCAGTAATTCGGGCATCTCCTCCAGTCCCTTGAAGTCAGAATTAATAAAGTGTTACTACCGATCACATTATTTTCAGTTTCTAGTCATGTGTTAATTGATAAATTTCATTTTTTCAATCATTTTACATGATCACATTACAGGTTGAACACTGCTATACTGTCTAATCAAGCAATACACATTTCTGCGGAAGTTAAATTTTTTAATACGTGGTACTGTGTCAGTCCAGTTCATTTCATTTCTATGGCAAAGAGTGTACACTATTTTGAAGGAAGTAAGGCCAACGTTTGTCAATTTATCTGACATTATTTTTTTTCATACTGAACAGATATTCGACATTCGAAGGCAGTTTTGCTTCATATTCATATTCTATTTTCACTAGAGAATTTCAGTATTCACACACCCCTACAAAAAAAAGATTCTTTCAGCAAAAGCAAGGCATACAACTGTTTGTGCAATCTCTCAAGTTTGGGTGATACCATTCAGAAAAAAATAGCTGAAAAAGCTAAAGTAATCGTAAAATATTCTTCACTGTAAGTGGCCATTTCTATTTTATTTGCAGGTGGAAGAATGATTGTAAAATTGATAATCTTTTATTTTCTTTCATTTACAGTACTCTGTAAAAACATTTTCATCCACTGCTACTATTTTGCAAAGAAGTTTACGGTGATAGTGGGCCATTCTGCTCGTTCTCTTTCCTGATAAATGACGCATATTTTCCTGGTCTCTTGCGGATTCGTTCCTTTTAAAGAGAGTCCTCAACTTAAACACTTAAATTGCGAAAAATCGTATTTTTGCATTAAACAGGTCTGACAACCCACACTCATGAAATGTATTTCGATGCTCCTGAAAGCTGGAACTGGAAAAGATACGTGTATTATTCACTGAATGCTTTAGAGCATTACAGTTTCCTGTGAGGCTTCCTTGTGTTTCAAGAGGCAGCAGGTGCACAACACACTTTCTTATACCAATTTCCATTGGGTGAACAGGAACACTTCTAATTGTGCTCAAAGTGCTCTCTCAAGTTGCTGCATTCCAATGGGCGAACAGGAACAGGAGACCTGTGATCCAATGGCAGAACAGGAGCAGTTTGGCTACGCCGAGAGCAGTAGAGAGCAGTTCGAGCTGCTCCCGCACGAGAAGTGAAGTGCGGAGGAAATCACGAGATGCAAATGCGTCATATCCTTTTGTTCTGGTTGTGTTTTCTTCATTTCGTCAGCAATGACGGCAGCAAAGAGTTGTCAAATCGTGGATTTACTTGTTGAAATGGACGATGGCAGCAGTGATAGTTGCTTTGGCTCGAGTTCGGGCAGCTCTAGCAGTGATGAAGACATCGAAGTGTAGGTTAAAATGTTTGAAGAACCCTTCTCACTGCCGCAGAAAAGACCCGAAGTTGAGGCATATGTCAAGAAAACTGTGTCTGCCAATTCGGATGAAGAGGTGAGTAGTCCACATTCTAAGACTGAAAGATCATGAATGATCTGTTAAAGCACCTAATTAGTGAAAGCAGAATCTGTTTGGCCTCGATTTCCATGGCAGCGGTTCAATGCCAAACAGAAACGCGGAATAAACTTTCTGCACAAATTCGCGTGGTTTCAGCCAGCTGTGGCAGGGATGCTGGGAAGGCATGCCCCGTGATACGCCTTCGCCTTTTCGCTGCTCTTGGAATGCATGGAACATTCCAATTGAGTAGCAAGAAGTCGCACTCTCGCTGTGCTACTGCTCTGCTCCTCACTGCTCGTTGCCTCTGCTCCTGTTCTGCCAGCGTAATTCGCCATCAGACTCCCCGAGAGGATGGAGTAATTATTTCATTGCATTTGACCTCCTTTCAAAAGTTTGCTCATGGGCTTTCATTCACATTCTTTGCTCCTCAATCAACTACATACAATTGCTGCAATGTAAGAGGATAAAATAAAAAGAGACATGTGTTGAATACCACGTGGCCTTTTTATTTCCTTTTTAAATAAAGTTAAGCAGTACTTAGCACCTTCCATATCATGCACAATAAGTTCATACACTGCATGACTTTGGTCTATGCACCATCTGTCACAAAAAATTAAATGTCACCTGCACTGGCCAAAGCAATGCCAGCCTTTCCTTTTTATGACACAAAGTACAACAATAGGCTCAGTGTTGGATACAACTAAAGCTTCAATCTTATGTCCTCTTGACGGAAATCATTTCTGTAATTGCAAATGAAACAGGTGCTTCACTATTGCATAGTGGCAGTAAAAGAAGCACATGAAGTACAAGTGGCATATTGCAACCAAACCTATGAATTATGTAAGTAAAATATAGACGAATAAAGTGGAAAACAGGCTTTTTGCTTTGCATCAATTATATGAGCGTTGTGACCTGAAAAATGAGAGCTAATAAGGTGTGCCGACGATAATTTGAATTGAATGGCCTAAAAGCAGTTTCGGCATTGAGCATCAGGGCAAATGTGTTTTTGGACCAATTTTTCATGAAATTCATCCCGGAAAAGCCAAACACCAGGCCAGTGTCAGCATAACAGCAGTTACAGCAATGAACTGAATTTTTCTATAACTTGTTCCAATGGTACTGCTGCCACTAAGGGACAATATACCGGGTGTCCCAGCTAATTTGAGCCAAGGGTTAAAAAATCGCTTATTAGAGACAGGCGAGAGAAACCAGTTGCATATTGGTGGCAGCCATCTTGCGCACCACAGGCAATTTTCTGTTCCGCAAATAATTAATAATTTAATTAAGTTTAATTATCTAAATTAATAAATATTGACTTTAGATGACAAATTGCATTTGAATAGTTGTCGAGCACCTTCCGAAACACCCATTCCACCATTTACGATAAGGAAATCCTCGCGTGCGTCTTTTTTTCCCAGCTCCGAAGAAAGCCCGCGAAATACAAAAGAAACCAGGTGACTAACGCACTTGCGCGCCATGATCGTGCTGCTCTCAAGCGTGGTTTGAGCAAACGAAATCGTCTGCAGCCTTTACTCGACGGCCCCGAAGCAGCAGCAGGCCGATATGTTGGCGGTCGTTTCTTGTCTGAGTCAGCCAGAGGCACACATGACATTTCCTGAGAAGACATCGTATTCAACGTCACAGACTTGTGTAGTTATGGGATGCCACAGACTCGTGTAGTTAAGGGATGAGTGAGCAAGTTTTCAGTATGGAACAAGAAGCAGCAGCCTGAGCACATGTGGTACTTCTGTAGTAGTGGTGACACTTTCAATTAGGATCCTCATGACAGCTCTTCTGAATCAAAATTTTGTTCACATGCTGCACCAGTTTCATCAAAATGAAATAATGAGTGCTAAGCATAGACTGCTGGGCTAGTTGGTTCTGAATAAAACGATGTTTCATAATGCAATAAGGAGTAGTACCAGTTTACCTCAGGCTCAAGACCTGTCTCACTTCTGTGGGGGTAAGCCTCCAAGTCATTGGTCCAGCATTGGTTCCCCAAATATCCAGGATTTCAAAAACCTGAAATTCACAGCAGAATATTTAAGAGGGTGTCCTTTAGTAGAAAGTTTGAAGTAAGGATTTCAGAATGTGATGAATGCATACCCTATAAACGTGTGTAAGGGCCGCACCCGTGTATGGGCCACAGCCCGTTTTCCCCAAGGAAATATTTAAAAATTGGCAGTGGCTTAGCTCAGCTATGCCATGATACATGCAGCGAAAGCTAAGGCATAGCTTGGTTAGCCTTGGTTAATCTTGATTGCAAGTCTAGGTTGTCTGGCTAGTTGTGCGGTTGGTCACATGACTAGTCACGTGGTTGGTGACGTGGTGCGGTGTGACCACAGTGGGAATGCGAGCATGGAGAAACTGCGAGTTCCTGGCCAATGTAGCTTTTGCTACAAAAAAAATAATATCCATGTAAGGGACGCACCTAAACTTTCCACGACCCAGACGGGAATAGCCTTCGAAACGCACGTGCCAGCTCCGGCTGCGAGCAATGGTGCGCTTGATCGCAGAGGCGACGCATGCACACAGGAGCTTCCAGGTGCCGCCCACAAATGGCACCCGAGGCCGTGGCTCATCATCATCATCGTCAGCTTCTTCCTCCGCCGCAAGCTCTCGCTATCCATATTAGCATCAGTATCACCAGCTCCAGCCTTTTGTGGCTGTCAAAGGCACGGGAGTTGTGGTTTTCGCGTGCTGCTACCAAGCGCTGCAGTTTTAGCATGGTGGGCAAGTACCTTAATAGCTACACGGCTGGGTTTGCTGTCGAACACGGCAAGCGTGCGGCGGGCAGGAAATTTGACGTGGTTGAGAAGTGCGACGATGGTGCAACCAAAAGGATGCATTGAGGGACACAAGCTGTAAAAAGCGGGCTTATCGAGGCAAGCCGTGCAATTTTCCCGAACTGGAAGAAGAGCTGCTCTGCTATGTGACGGAAGCGCGGAACAACGGCTACACGCTGACAGCGGACATGCTGCGTGACTTCTTGTGGGATGAGCGTGCACCAGAGCACAGCACCAGCTCAGAGTCGGAATACTCCACGAGTAAAGATTGAATGTAGAATAAATGCTACTTAATCCCTCATTGGTGTGCTCTTTAAATTTTTTTTTTCGCACATCGAGTGTATGGACCGCACCCCCGAAAATTGGCCCTCAAATCTAGAAAAAAAAAGTGCGGCCCTTACACGCGTTTATATGGTATATATACATAAAAAGTAAGCCTTCATGGTGTAACACTTATGTCGAGAAGTTTTTAATAACAGTCCAGTTTCCAACAACAATCTTCAAAATTTTGTAAATGTTCTTCAGGAGTGTAGTAAGACATGAGGAAACGAGTGAAAGGTGCAAAAAGACATGGGAAAAGTGTTTCACTTAGCACTGCACCATGCAGACTGCTGATACTTCATGCAATCGCTCTGATTCAAGGTTTTTACAATTTCTGCTAATATTCCATGCACACACATTCTGTGACTGTAATGGGCAACATGACAGGTGCACTTTTTCTTTTTTCAGTTTTCAAATGACCAAGCAGTCTAGGAGTGGTGCAATAACAGAGTGCTCAATTCATATTGTCGCCGACAAACGTAGGGCGGCACGAAAAAGGGATTTTTTTAATCCGAAGGCCAGAAACCCAGCAGCACGCGTTCGAACGGGAACGTCCTCTTCTTCGCTCCCACACGAGCCCAGTAATGCCGCTCGGCCGCATGGCGGCGCTCGCAGAATGTGAGCAGTGTGGCATTGCCCCCCTCCTTTCAAGAGGCATCGCCTCGATGCCTCCGGCAAGGGGGATAAAGAGCGTGGAGACACCGAAAGTGCGATGGCGTGTGGTGGCAGCACTGAATGTGAACTCCGGGAGGGGCTAACGGGCGTAATACGGTTTCATGCGGGACACGTGGACGACTTCACACTTGGGCGGGCGAGAAGACCGGACAACTCCTTGCGGGTACACTTCATAGTTCACATCGCTGAGTTGACGTAGCACCTCGTAGGGGCCGAAGTAGCGCCGCAGAAGCTTTTCAGAGCGACCGCTCACACGTATAGGGCTCCATACCCAGACGTGCTCGCCGGGTTGGTAAATCACCTCCCTGTGGCAGAGGTTGTAACTCCGGGCGTCAGTTGTCTGCTGGTGGCGAATGCGTTGTCGAGCAAGGTGGCGAGCGGCTTCTGCATCGCGAACGAATTGGTCAGCGCCTGGGACAGACGAGGGGGTACAATCCGGGAGCAACATGGCGTCAAGCATGGTCAGGGCATCTCGGCCATACACCAAACGGAAGGGGGTGAAGCGCGTCGTTTCTTGGAGGGCGGTGTTGTACGCAAACGTGATGTAGAGAAGTATTTCGTCCCAGTTGCGATGGTCAGCGTCGACATACATAGACATCATATCTGTGATGGTCTTGTTCAGCCTCTCAGTAAGTCCATTCGTTTGAGGATGGTAAGCAGTCGATTTTCTATGACTGGTGCCACTAAGATGGAGGACCTCGTGTGTAAGAGCCGACGTAAACGCAGTTCCCCGGTCAGTTAATACAACCACGGGGGCGCCGTGGCGAAGCACGATGTGGTGAACAAAGAATTGTGCAATTTCAGCCGCGGTGCCACGGGGAAGAGCCTTGGTTTCACAATAGCGGCTTAGGTAGTCCGTGGCAACAACAATATACCAGTTTCCCATGGAGGACACCGGGAATGGGCCCAGTAAGTCCATGCCGACTTGTTGGAATGGGATTTGCGGTGGATCAATTGGCTTCAGAAGGCCGGCCGGTTTTGTCGGTGGTACCTTCCGTCGTTGACACTCACGGCAGGTTCAAACGTAGCGTTGGACGACCGCAGCAAGCCGTGGCCAGTAGTACCTGTGGCGGAGGCGTCCCAATGTTCTGGAAAAACCGAGGTGGCCAGAAGAAAGGTCGTCGTGGCATGCAGCGAGAACTTCCTTACGAAGCACGGTTGGGACAACGAGGAGATACGCAGTGTTGGTCGGACCGTAGTTTTTCTTGTAGAGGACTCCATCTATTAAGCAAAACGACGAAAGTC
The DNA here is from genome assembly GCF_052857255.1 of Amblyomma americanum. Taxonomy (NCBI): domain Eukaryota; kingdom Metazoa; phylum Arthropoda; class Arachnida; order Ixodida; family Ixodidae; genus Amblyomma; species Amblyomma americanum. The sequence continues at coordinate 188,248 of NW_027526879.1, read as the reverse complement.
CGCGCGAGAAGAGTCTGGGCGGAGACGGAGCGGTTCCTTCAAGGTACTCGATTAGAGGCAGCAGTTCGCAGTCGGCCCTCTGGTGGTGGGCAAGGTCGGATGTGGTGACAGCGCCGAGGAAAGCAGAATCGTCGTCGGACTCATCTGGTGGGCACGGAAGAGGAGCTCGGGAGAGACAGTCTGCATCGCTATGTTGCCGACCCGACTTATACACGATGGTGACGTCGAACTCTTGCAACCGAAGGCTCCACCATGCAAGTCGCCCCGATGAATCTTTGAGGTTCGCAAGCCAGCACAAGGAGTGATGATCGCTGACGACTCAAAACGGGCGGCCGTACAGGTATGGACGAAATTTTGTGATTGCCCACACAACAGCGAGACACTCCTTTTCCGTTGTGGAATAATTCACTTTGGAACGGGACAAAGTGCGACTTGCGTATGCGATCACGCGTTCCACACCGTCTTGCCACTGCACAATCACCGCACCGAGGCCCACATTGCTGGCATCTGTGTGCAGTTCCGTGTCGGCCTGCTCATCGAAGTGGGCAAGGATAGGTGTAGATTGGAGGCGGGCCTTAAGCTCTATGAAAGCTTTTTCCTGATCTTGGCCCCAGAAAAAGGGTTCAGAGTCTTTTGTCAGGCGAGTCAGCGGCTCTGCGAGCTTGGAGAAGTTTTGAACGAACCTCCGATAATAGGCGCAAAGCCCCAGGAAACGCCGCAAGCTTCGCTTATCTGTTGGCTGGGGAAATGCAGCAACGGCGGCGGTCTTTTCTGGGTCGGGGTTAACGCCCTGAGCACTCACAATGTGGCCAAGAAACTTGAGCTCCCGAAATGCGAAGTGGCACTTTTCAGGCTTGAGAGACAGACCCGCAGAACGAATTGCTTCGAAGACGGCACGCAAACGTTTCAGGTGCTCCTCGAACCTCTCGGAGAAAATCACGACGTCGTCGAGATAGACAAGGCAGGACTGCCACTTCAGGTCAGTTAGTACGGTGTCCATCATACGTTGGAACGTCGCAGGGGCTGAACACAAGTCGAAAGGAAGCACCTTAAATTCGTACAGTCCGTCAGGAGTAACGAAGGCGGTCTTTTCTCGGTCACGTTCGTCGACCTCGATTTTCCAATAACCGCTACGAAGGTCGAGTGACGAAAAGTAGGTAGCATGGCGGAGGCAGTCTAATGAGTCATCAATGCGCAACAGTGGATAGACATCTTTTTTGGTAACGTTATTGAGACGTCTATAATCTACACAGAACCGTAGGCTGCCATCCTTCTTTGCGACGAGAACAACAGGCGACGCCCAGGGGCTCGTCGATGGTTGTATGACGTCGTCGTAGAGCATTTCGGCAACTTGGCGGCGGATAGCATCGCGCTCCTTCGACAAAACACGATATGGACGCTGACATAGCGGTCTCTGGTCACTGTCGACGATAATAAGGTGCTTAGTTATTGGCGTCTGGCGAACTTTGGATGTTGATGCAAAACAGTCGCGGAAAGAGTCAATAAGGCTTTCACGCGGCGTTTTTGATTGGTCAGAAGGTCAGGGTTCACGTCAGTCCTAATGGCTGTTGCAGTGTCCTGTTCAGCTATTTCGGGGGCCGTTGTCGATAAGGCACATTGGCCGGCATGCTCGCCAAGTTCTTCAAAATGGGCAATCACCGTGTTTTTCGTCAAATGTTGGGGTTCACAACTAAAGTTGGTCACTAAGAGCGTGGTACGCGCGTGAACAAGGTCGACAAGGGCGCGAGCAACGCAAACTTGCCGAGACAGTAGCAGCGACATATTCGCTTCGGCAATGCCCCGAGTACCGGAGCTGGTATCACACTGGACTGTGACAAACTTGCTTGCTCTCGGCGGTATCGTTGTGTGGTCATCAGAGATGCGTAATGGTGCTCTGTGCGGCTCGGGGTCGGTATCAACGGCTCGCTGTGTCGAAAACGATACCAATTGCTTGTGCAGGTTGATTACCGCCCCATACTCTTTAAGAAAGTCCATGCCGAGAATCAGTTCTTTAGAGCACTCTCGTAGCACGGCGAAGGAGCCAGTGAAAGTTGCAGCGCGGATCTTTATACGGCTGGTGCAGACGCCAACCGGCGTTACCACATGGCAACCAGCTGTGCGTATCTGCGGCCCATGCCAAGGTGTTAGAACCTTTTTGAGGGTTGCGGCTAGGTTACTACTCATGACAGAAAAGTCGGCTCCGGTATCGACAAGTGCAGATACGTCATAGCCATCGGCGGCAACAAGAATTTCGGCGGCGGAAACAATTGTTTGACAATTTGTCGGCGAGATTTTTGGTGCCGTCGTCGATGGGGTCGTCGCTGAGGTCGTCGGAGAGGTCGGCGGCGGGATCGTTTTTAAGGTCGGCGGGTGGGGTCGTCACATAAAATCGTCGGATGGAGGCTGTTCACTGTCTGCGGCAGCGGCGGCCCCACCCCCAGAGGACGCCGTCTTCAGTTTTCCCGGCGGGGAGACGTGCCTCTGAATTGGCCAGATGATGGTGCATGACTGGGTGGAGGAACTCGTCTTGGAGACGGCGACCTAGACTAGCGTCGTGGAGGCGTTGAGGGCAGCACATTATCGGCCAGGTACTGCTCAATGTCTCGCGGTCTCTCACCATAGCGCGGTCGAGGTGCGCTTGGTGGAAATCCTCTTAATCCCATCCGCCGGTAGGGGCAGTTGCGGAGGATATGACCGGGCTCCCCGCAGTGGTAGCATAGTGGCCGGTTGTTGGGTGTGCGCCACACATCAGCTTTTCGAACAGGGTGCGGGTCACGCAGCTCGGCGGAGGGAAAGTACCCCTGCGTTTGTTCGGCAGCAGGGCGGAACGCATGTGGAACTGGCGCAGGTCTCCGCAGAGCTTCACTGTAGCTCATGATGTACGGCTCCGGCTGCGGTGTCCGTAGGGCTTCGTTGTAGCTGCTGGCGTAAGGCTCCGGCTGTGGTGCCGGTGGTGGCTGGACTGCTCGCCGAATTTCCTCGCGGACGGCATCGGCTACAGCTGCAACACTGGCAGGTGGAGCATCTAAGCGGAGGTTGCGCAGTTCTTCGCGAACTACACTCCGCACAAGCTCCCGAAGAGCCTCGTCCCCGGCGACTGGCAGGGACGCACAATAGTTGCTGGCCGCAACACTTCCCGGACGACCGTACTGTGCACTGCGTTCCTGTAAGGAACGTTCTATGCCTGTGGCTTCTTTTGCGAAGTCAGCGACGGTTCTTGGTGGGTCGCGTATGAGGCCAGCGAAGAGCTGCTCCTTCACACCACGCATGAGGTGGCGCACCTTGGTAGCCTCTGGCATGGCAGGGTCAGCCCGATTGAAAAGACGTGCCATGTCTTCAATAAACATAGCGACGCTTTCGTTCGCCTGCTGTGACCTGGTGCGAAGGGCGAGTTCGGCATTTTCCTTGCGTGCGTTTGTGCTGAAGGTAGCCAGCAACTGACGGCGGAACGCTTCCCAGTTCGTAAAGGATGCCTCATGGTTCTCGAACCATGTCTTCGCAGAGTCTTGGAACGAAAAATAGACGTTTCGTAGTTTTCGGTCGTCGTCCCACTGGTTAAAAGTGGCCACACGGTCAAAGCTGGACAACCAGTCCTCGACGTCCTCAAACCGATCGCCGTGGAAGGATGGTGGTGAGCGAGGGGTGAGAACTACAACGGGCGGGACAGTGCCGGAAGGCTGGCCTGTCTGACTGCCTGTAGTAGACGTCATGGTACGCACCGGCCTCGTCAGTGGCTGACACTGAGGTTGCAGGCCTCGCAGGCGGCGGCTCGCTTTGTGGACGGGTGTTGTGTCCAAGCGTCGCTGATCAGCGTCAGAGTTGCCCTCGGGGTGAGCGTTCATGGAACGATACCCAGCGGCTCCACCAAAATGTCGCCGACAAACGTAGGGCGGCACGAAAAGGGGCTTTTTTTAATCCGAAGGCCAGAAACCCAGCAGCGCGCGTTCGAACGGGAACGTCCTCTTCTTCGCTCCCACACGAGCCCAGTAATGCCGCTCGGCCGCATGGCGGCGCTCGCAGAATGTGAGCAGTGTGGCAATATCATACTGATCCACTGATATCTAACAAAAATGAGACTCTCACACTATGCACATTATTATGCTTTGTTCCTATCAAAACGCAGTCACAGCAGCCAGGTACTAAACACACTTATATATTTAGTAAGAAAATACTCAGCCACTGATCCACAGTAGCTATCTCTTAGCGTGATTCTGAAAAAACAAAAAACAAAAAACCCCGCGAAAATAGATGTTCTGCTCAGCGCAACAGGAACCGACTGAGCATATAAAGCAATGCAGCACTCCTATGCAGCATTTACAGGAGGCTGCAGATCTCCTTTGTTATTCAGTCTTCAAATGAAACCTTTGAATGTGGCATAGGGAGCTGCATTTCTGACAGTAGGCTTCACACTCCGACATGAATGTTTTAGGTTTAGGTTTATGGGGGTTTAACGTCCCAAAGCGACTCAGGCTATGAGAGCAGGCTATGATGGACGCCGTAGTGAAGAGCTCCGGAAATTTCGACCACCTGGGGTTCTTTTACGTGCACTGACATCGCACAGCACACGGGCCTCTAGAATTTCGCCTCCATCGAAATTCGACTGCCGCGGCCGGGATCGAACCCGCGTCTTTTGGGCCGACAGCCGAGCGTCATAATCACTCAGCCACCGCGGCGGCTGACATGAATGTTTTCTGCATGCTTACGATAGCCTCCTTGCTAAAGAATCTTGTGCAACTTTTGTATCAATATGTAAAATTAATAAAAACTTGAGAAACATTTAAACAGCCACAGATACATTTAAACAGCCAATTTCTATCTATCGCTCAATGATGGCATAAGAAGCTGTAATGAAGTGACCTTACAGACACTTTTGCTTGGAGGAACAATAAAGCTAAACTTAAAGCTAAATTGTGGCAAACAGGAAACAGAGTGATTACATAATAGCTGTTGTGTGGTGACAAACTGCCATAGTATAATGCTGCAAGTACTGCCTAGAAGTTCTGTTGGAAGCTGATCAACGCCTGCTACAGTGGGTACTCTGCTCCTGCGCATGAGGTTTCACAATCGATCCCAGCTGTTGCAGCTGTATTTTCATGGCGGTGAGATATAAAAACACTCCTGTACTAATATTTCAGTGCATGTTAAAAAGTGCCATGTGATTTAGGCTAACCCAGAGCCCTCATCTCTGGCATGTTTCATAGCTCAAGTGTATACGTGGCATGTAAAAATCTATTGTCAGCAAGCTGACAAAACAAAATCTAAATGAAAGATTTGCAAAGGTAAGTGAGCTGAGTGAATCAACACAAAAACTTTTGCAGTCTACTCACCATTTCCTTGTTCAAGAGAGTAGAAATCTGTGACAGCCTAGAAAATTTGTCTCTAATTGACCATGTAGTGACAGATGTCATGTAGCTAATCAGGTACCGTAGTTCCTTGTCAAACTGGAGGCCACCAAGCTGCAAATAATTTTCAACAATAAGACATAACAATGGTCTTCTAAATACATAATGCAAACACAAAATACAGAATGAACAAAAGCAGACAGGGGAATGAAAAGAGGTGCGCGTTATGACATAAATGACGGAAGCCAACTGTCACCAAAACCAAGAACCATAGAAGATGTCTTTTTAAAAAAATTAATTTTGTAGTTTTTATTAATGGGAGATTAATAAAAGCAGAAGAAAAAACAACCACATGCCGCCAGGGGCATCTGAACACATAACCTCCGAATTTTGCGTCCAGTGCTTTATCAACTGAGCTACTGCGGCAGCTGTCCAATCTTCCGCTTTCGGGGGGTATTTATATGTATTGTAAGCGAACCTTGAGAATGTTCACTAGTGCGACCCTCGTACATCGTGACGGACGTAGTACGTCCTGTATTGCCGCAAGTGTCACATAAGAACGTGGTCGAATGGTGAGGGAGGAAGCTGTGCGAAACCCTCTTATGCTACCTATAGCACCAAGACTGCCAGATTAGAGGCCCTTGATGAATTATTCAGCAGACAAGGGACTGGAAAGAGGTGCTTGTTATGACATGCATGACGGAACCCAACAGTCACTGTAACCAAGGAGCATAGGGGAAGTCTCTTTAGAATGAAGAAAAGGTCATTGCGTATTGTAAAGCTATACCAATTAATGGCAGTGTGCAGTGCATTTACGGTTGTAATGCCAAGAAAAATGAGGATGTGCAAAGCTAACATTTGCAGTGTGCAACTGCTGGAGACTTTGTGAGCAACTGTGCAATATGTTACCCTTTTTCACAATATGTTCATATATTACCTACTTTCCAGCCTAGGGCCATAAGACCTGCCATTGATTGACATATAAATTGTGCTTTACAACTGAAGCAATTCTTTCTTGTTCTATTTTGTTTCAAGTGTAATTTCCACTAGTGACTGGAAAAATGAACATGCATTGCAACAGTCTGCATCACAGCCTTAGCAGCGTCGGTAAATGAGTAGATGTTGCACTGTGTTCGAGTTTTATAACTGCGTAGCTAGCAGCATAAGCATTTCACCCATCACAGGTATTTTCACATGCAACACCATCACTGAGCAATACCATGAGATATGGGCTCCAACACCAACTTGTCCAATATGCCACCAGAATTGTGCCACCAGAATCTAAATGACAAAGTCTGGCAAATATATTCTAGCATTTATGGCTTCTCTGACTATTGGTACTTCTACCAGAAGAACTTAAAAGAATGCACAATGCCACAAATATATAAAAGAAAAAGAAAATTGGAGGGGACACTTAAGCTCCGCCTTAAAGGGGCTCTGAAACGCCTTCCGAGGAGAGCACATTAACTCACTTAATCACTGCACTGTGTTGTCATGAAAACCAGAGCCAAATAATACTCTTCTACACGCAGCAGACGACCCACAATCACGCGTCAAAGTTGGCGAGCCCTTCCCGGTGACTTTTTCATACTCGCACCCTTCTCCGACCCCCGCATCTGCGTAGACAAGGTGAGAGGTGGCCATTGGTTAGATTCTTTCAGATGTCAGGCAGCTACCGCGGCCAATAAGCCGCTTATTTCCGGCGGGTCGGGAAGCTCCGCTCCCAGAGGGGGGTCGGCGAAGGAGTGCCTACCTTCCAGCGTGCAAGAAGTGACAAGAGGAGAGGGAAAGGGGCGAAGACGCTGAAATTCAAATTTTAACTACAGATAACTCAGCTTTACAAAGCGCATTTAAAAAAATCCTTGCTTGACACTATTCGTTAAGTGGCGTGCTTCAATATCCCTGGCATGCCGCAACTTTATTAGAGCCCCCTTCACAGCCCCTTTAAGGGTATGACACGAAAACTTTGATGGGTTAATGCTGATATATCTAGAATTCGTCATTCTCCTTTGAGATCTATGGGAATCTTCATACCACTCCTGACGCAGTGGCGCAGCAGTTAAGCAATGCGCTACTACCCTGCAATGGCAGGTGCTATCACTAGTAGGGCTTGCACAACCTAGGCTGCTCTTCCAGAGCAAACCAATAATTAATTTAACTACCACCTGCCACGGTGTTCAGTTTGCTCACAATCCAGTGGGCAGGCTGTGATGACACCACAAGGTTACTTCTTATGTGACCTAGGTGGCCCACCTGCCTCCTAGCTTCTTTGGGAAATTTTGGAGGAATTTTCGCTCACAGTCAACAACGCCGACACCGGATTTTCAGTGAAACGAGCTCCTTCACACTCCTGCATTAAAATTACTTATTTGAAACAGCAAAGGCCAGCTGATAGTCACAGCAGCAAGGAAACTTACTGAGCACTGCTGGCAGTAGATATTTAGAGCAACACTGAAAATTTTGCACTCAAACACGCATTTTTAATATATCTACGCACTGGATGCATACAACCGCACCTACAGCAGTTAACATAGGGGATGCGGAGCCTCAGGTTTACTTGGTGCTGCAAGATGTCTGCAGGGAGTGTCTCCCGAAGCAGGTATGCCATACCATGGTGCAGGACCTGCCCAAGGAAACTAACTTGCATTACTGCGCACATTCAATGAAGACTGCTTATCTTAAAGGGGCGCTGCAACACTATACCACAGAAGCCGATTACTCGGTGATGAATGGAACATTCGCTGCGCAGCTGAGGGAAGTCATGACCGCTTGGGACAGCCCACAAATTCGCACCAAGCGAGGCCTAGTCATTACGCCATCAGGACGATGCACAGCGCGAGTGACTGTCAAGGGACATACCTATCCTGCTACCTTTGCTGTGCTACGCAATGTTCCTGTGAAGTGATCTTGGACATGGATTTCCTTAGTGAGCATAAGGCGATCATCAACCTGCAATCCAAGCTGATCACGCTTTCCATGGACGAGGCCATCCCATCGATGAGAACTTTGGAAAATCCCGTTGCCCTGAGTGTCCTGGAGGAACAAGTTAGCATCCCACCCCGCTCAAGCGTCATCGTAAGCACCACGAAAGCCAATAACACTGAAGCCATCACCGAGGGGAACAAGCAATTGCTTCTGAACCGAGGAATCAGCATCACAAGAGGCACCGCACACTTCCGCAATGGCAAAATCAAAGCACCGCTGACTAACTTCAGTGAAGAATACTGACACATTAACAGAGGAATGAAGACTGCTTTCTTAGACGAAACATCCGACATACGAGACGCCTTTGCTCTCTCCAACCAATCTGCAGAAGAGTCGCCTGACCAAGAGAACTTGCCTACTTTCTACATCAACCCAGCCCTGTGCTGGAACAGACAACACCAGATCCGCAATCTGATTTGAAGCTACAGCGAGTGTTTTTCGTCATCCCTGAAGGTCAGACAAACGCTGACTGCCAAGCATCACATTATAACCAATCAGCATGCCCGACCTCTCCGCCAAAGCCCCTACCATGTGTTGGCGTGATAACGACAAGCCATCTGGGACCAAGTGGAAGAAATGCTTCCCAACAATGTCATCCAGCATTCAAAGTACCCCTGGGCGGCACCGGTTGTTCTAGTGAGAAAGAAAGACAGAGCACTTCGATTCTGCATTGATTACTGCCACTTGAACAACATAACAAAGAAGGACGTCTTCCCTTCTCTCGCATCGACGACACACTGGACCGGCTCTGCAACGCCAAGTATTTCTCATCGATGGACCTCAAGAGTGGCTACTGGCAAATTGAGGTCGATGAAAGAGATCGCATGAAGACCGCATTCATCACTGCGGATGGCCACTTCCAAGTTCAAGGTGACGCCATTTGGTCACCATTCCGCACCAGCGGCGTTTCAATGCGTAATCGATACAGTGCTGGCAGGCCTGAAGTGGCAAATTTTTCTGGTATATTCAGACGACGTCGTTATCGTCGTCTCGAACTTTGAAGAGCACCTAAAAAGTCTTCGAACAGTACTAGACATAATTGGACTACCCTTGAAAGCAGAGAAGTGCCACTTTGCCTATGAAGAGCTGCTGTTTCTAGGCCACATCGTTAGCAAGGAGGGAGTACGCCCAGACCCGCAGAAAACAGCTGCTATCGCACCGTTTCCTCCACCGGCTGATAAGAAAGCTGTGCGCAGATTCCTCAGACTGAGCGCGTATTACCGACGATTTGCCAAGAACTTTTCGCGCATCACCGAGCCTCTGACCCACCTAACAAAGGCAGATGTGCCACAATGGGAAGTGCCACAACTGGAAGCCTTCAAGGAACTTCAGTGTCGTTTACAGTCCCCACAGATCCTCGCACACTCTGATGAAAACGGCGAGACTGAAATTCATACCGACCCAAGCAGCGTGGACCTAGGCGCCTTCCCCGTTCAAAAAACTGACGGACTGGAGAAAGTAATCGCATACACTAGCCGTTCCCTGTCCAAGGCTGCGGCTAGCTATTCGACAACTGAGATGGAGTGCCTTGCCATCATCTGGGCTACGTCGAAATTCCGTACCTACCTTTACGGATGACTGTTCAAGGTGGTCAGTGATCAGCATACAATGTGCTGGTTAGCTAGTTCGAAGGACCCTTCCAGCCGCCTCGCACGAGGAGCCTGTGCTTCCAGCAGTTTGACATCACCGGCATTTACGAGTCCGGACGCAAGCACTCTGATGCCAAATGCCTGCCGGAGCCCCTATAGATGCACTGCTGCCGGACGACGATGAGGACACCTTCCTGGAACCCATCAGCTCCAGCTCTTGCTCAGCAGCAACGCTCGGACCCCGACCTAAAACGCCTCATCAAGTACTTGGAAGTCAAGGTTTCTTCACCCCCACCATCTTTCTGAGCACAGAATGATGTCCTCATGAAGAACTTCGCAGCGAACAAAACAGCCTACCTTCTTGTACCTGCAAGACTGTGCAAGAAATCCTTCAGGCTTCACACGACGAGCTGACAGCTGGACATCTAGGGTTTTCTCGCACCCACCGTCGCATTCAAGACAAGTATTACTGGCCGACTATCTGCCGATGTCGCACATTATGTGAAAATGTGCCGAGACTGTCAGCAACGAAAGACCCCTTCCACCTGACTGGCAGGATTTCTGAACTCCATTGAACCTCCCTCAAGGCCCTTTCAGCAGATCAGCATGGACTTGTTTGGCCCTTTCCCGATGTCAACGTCTGGAAATAAGCAGATCGTCATAGCGACCAACTATCTGAACCACTACATCAAGGCAAAAGCCCTACCGAACGGAACAGCAGCAGAAGTCGCCAAATTTTTCGTGGAGTGCATTCTTCTGCGACACGGCACCCCCAATGTGCTCATAAAGGACAAAAGAACAGCATCCATGGCAGAACTGACACAAGCCATCCTGTATTACAGCCAAACCAAATCACCGGAGGACAACAGCATATCATCCGCAGACCAACGGACTGACCGAGCACCTGAACAAAACCATCGCCGATATGCTCGCCATGTATGTCGATGCCGAACACAAGACCTGTTCTGTCCCGTCGTCTGTGTGCTTGTCTTTTTTAGCGCTGTGGAACTTTTCTTTTATACAGCATGTACCAACTAGCCCAGCAAATGGTTTTACTTTTCCTTTATTCAACAAGACCCGGGATGCCATCTTTCATTACGTCGTCTTCGCCTAAAACACTGCAGTGCAGGAGCGCACCCAGATGATACCTTTTAGGTTCGTCCATGGCAAGGAGGCCACGAACACGCTAGATGCCATGCTGCCCAACATTACCGAAGAAGATAACGCCGACGTCGCCGCGTACCTTCAACGCGCCCGATTACGGATCAGAGTCCAGCAGCGGACCAACGCTAGATGCTACAACCTATGAAGATGCAACGTGAAATACAAGCCAGGAGACCGAGTCCGAGTTTGGACGCCTATTCGCCGCCGTCGGAAAGTGAGTGAAAAGCTTTTGGGCCGGTATTTCGGCCGTACAAGGTTCTTCGTTGGTTAGGTGGACTGGACTATTAAGTCGCGCCTGACGAGATGACTCCATCCCAGCGATGCCGCGTATGACCAAAAGTTGTCCATGTCGTCTGTCTAAAGATTATTATGCGTGCTAAAAGTAAAGGACGCTGTGTTCCACACTCGGTGTTTATTCTGCACAATCCGTTTTGTTTCTGGTCACCTTATGTTTTAAAGCATCGGGTCAATGACTCTGAGAGGGGAGTAATGCCACGAATCTTTGTAGTGTATGTTTGTTCATTCTTCAAAGCTGCCAGAACACCACTTTAACGCTTTGTTTGCGATGCAAGGCACGACCAGGAGCCGATTCTATGTTGTTGTAGAATGTTGTAGTAACTTTGCATGCTTTATCTCAAAGTTCACTACCAGCTTTAAATTGAGCACGGCCAAGAGCGGTGGGCATTCTGTTCAACGACTGCCGAGCATGCTTGCAGCTGCGCCGCCGCCGAGTGATTCAGTCCATTGTGGGCGCAAGCCAGCCGAAATATAAAAAATTCTGTTTAGACGCCATTTTCGTTGTATTTATGCTCTCCGGATATCACTCACCACTTCGTGACAATATCAAAGTTTCAAAATATGTGTAGCGTGCAGCATATGTGCATCCCTTATGATGTAACCTAATGCAAAATTTTTTCAAATCTCATCTGCATCACCGAGTTAAAAGTGATCAAAAATTACTTCCTAGTCCTCAGTGCTTCAAGGTCTTCCATCTTTTTTCGTCATTCCCACTATGCTGGAGGCTACACGTTTCCCCCAAAGTTGCAAGGACAAAACACAAGCCTCCCAACTAAATGCACAGCACATATGTGAATGACATGTTTATCACAAAAAGCTTGTGCTTGTAAATGAGGGTTGCAATGACATAACCGCAACCCCTCAGGAATATAGCTGAAGTACCTTCCAAGATATTGAGCCTTACGTACATGTTAAGGTTATGTGAAGTTGCTCTCACCCGATTCAAAGAACACTTGGAGTGCTTTCTCAAGCTGAAACGTGGTCTCCGCAGCCGTGAGATTCACCAGGCTGTCATAGTTGGCAGGAATGAGGTCAGCCTTGGACAAAAACAATAAAATATAACAATAAGAACTACATTTACTTACGGCAGGCAACTACAGGATGTACTAAGCTGTGGACATCATGGCGGGTCCAGTGCAAGGCAGATGCAGTGATAAGGAATGTAACCTATATCCTAGTTCTTAATAAAAAAAATTCTTTGTTATCAAAGAAAGCAGCCACCCAAGCCAGACTTCTGAGAGTTGCAGAAAATGAAGGGAGGGATGCAGAAAGAAAGAAAGAAAGAAAAAGAAAGGAATCAATTGTATACATAGCAAATCTAAGATTAACTCTAATAAATTGTGCTACACTTTGGCCTAGCAGTTTTGCACAAGCACTGGAATGTTCAATAAGTACACTTCTGACCAGATGTATTGCCCAACATTAGAGGTATTCAGGGGTACTTAGAAAAAATATAGAAGCAAACACTTGCTTCCTAACAGCTGCTATGTAACTTAAATGGCTAAGCTCCAACAACTGCTTCTCCTGCCCTCTTCCCCCCTTCCAATCTCGGCTTTTCGCACATGTCCACATGCGAATTAGCACTAAAAGTAGTAAAAACTGTTGCTGGTGAGATGACATGCCATGAGGAAGTTGCACGCACACACTTAACTTTGGACACATGTTTTTGTGGCACATGCGTGCACTTTTAGACCACTGCAGTTATCTCGCATCATAGCAAAGACACTGCCTCAAAGTAACAACTCTTGCATGCAAGTGCCGTATTTACTCGCATAATATGCGCCCCCTAATTTATTACCCGGACTGCACAAGCACACCAGCATGCACGTGTGTGTGTGCAGGGAAGGCTTAGGAAGATCTGAGTGGCCACATCGCTGCATGCAGCTATGAAAGGTGAGTGAGTGGTGTCAAAAAAGTCAGTACTACAGTCAAACCCTGCTACAGCCAGCGCCGCGACAGTGAAACAAAGTATTTCTCATTCCTCATCAGCAAACCATACAAGGCAATGCAATTAATTCCCCCACAATGGACAGTTTTTGGAGCAAGGTTCAGCTTCAACGACATTTGTCTGAGTAAGCAGCTAATTTTTTTTTCTTGGGGGTGGGGGGGGCGGCTGCATCCACATGTGCCCATATATCTCCTTCTGTTTTACCAAAAACCAAAAAATGGCTGCCGAAGACAGCTTGTACTTTCAATAGTGCAGCTTCCCTGTGGAATCGGAATTAATGTGCAGGCATGTATGCGCAAAGAGCGATTCAGCACATGACTGCTTGCAACAGTTTTGCCGATGGCTTGAACTCCACACTTGCGAACAGCGGTCGTTGGTGCAAGGCGGCTTTCGGCTTTTTTGCTTGCTCCACTGACAACGGCATAACGGAAGCGTTCATTTCAGTGCGAAGTTACCGTGTTGACGGAAACCGGTGAAACGTTTTGTGAGAAGCAGTGGCTAGTTCCAAAGCACTTTTTCTGAAGCTTCATTGAGGAGCACGTTAGGCCTAGCGACTACGAGCAAGCGGTGCGCAATGGTCCGCTGTTGCCTGGTGTGCTGGTGGGCAGCATGTCCTTGCAAAAAGCCTACCGCCGGCTAGGGTGCACTGTAGTTGCACTTTTGTGCCGCAGGCGAGCATCGTGATAACACAATTTTTTTTTCCTCCTGGTGTACCTGAGCACTAACCTAATACAGGCACTGCGTGTGACAGCGGTTCTAGGCAGAGACTCAAAAGAACGACACTCCGCCGGCTTGTTTGTACCGCGTGTCGCAAAACGTCTTCGAAGACTCCCAGCAACCGCATTTCTGGCACGTTGTCTAAAGAATCGATTTCAAGGCGCACAGGACCTCTACTCAACACGCAGTGATGCAGGTGCACGTGCGCCTAGACTATGCCAAATGCCTCCGGGCATTTCGTCCAGACAAGACGAAAGTAGAGACGGCTTTAAAATGCGTGCGGAAAAAATGATAGTTTTGACAGCAAATGTAGCGGGTGCATTTATTACCCGAACACGTCCATCTTCTGAGATTTCCGGAGTACCAAGAATATTGCCACGCTGCTGACTTTCTGCCGGCGCCACCTGGAGGTCGAACTGTGTTCCCGAGCGCGTGGCCGAACGTCTTCTTTGTCCAGAACGAGCGCGGCGGTGTTGGCAAACCTCGCCCGAGTGAACAGCTTTGTTCTCTGTATTTTCGCCGGTGACAATATCGCACCACAGCGCCGACTTCGAAATGGTGAAAGACTGAAGCTGGCAGATTTTTCGGAAAATAAATGTTCATGAACTATCCAGTCCAATCAATCAATGTTCTGGTTTCACTACGAAACTTCTGCTTCAACAAAAGTTTTTGCGAGTCCCGTTAATTTCGCTTGAAGCAGGATTCTACGGTAGCTCACTGAAGTGGGATTCAACTGTAATTCGTTTGTAAATTGCGTCCGGTAAAGAAAAGTCAACTGCGCATTGTTTACTGTACCGGCGGTCACTCTTTTGCACGATAGGCTCGACAGAAAACTTCCGGTAACCTCCAGAGCATGTGTCGTGGCAGAATTTGGAAGGAAGTACTGAACTGTTGGCTCTTCTGTTAGTCGCTGCTCAGCCAGGCCATATGCGAGGGTTCCATTTTGTTGCCTTGCATCTCCATTTTCCTCTGACCGCTGGCTTTGTGACTAGAATTCCGTGTTTATTGCTTTGAGCTGTGTATGCGCTATCATGCCATCACATGGAGAACTACATAACGTGGGTCTCGGGGGGGGGGGGGGGGGGGGGTTGAGTTGCAGAGTTGACTAATACACAACAATATACCGTATACATTGTGTGCTACGACCTTAGTGGAATTTTTTATATCGCGTTCGCAACATCTCCACGCAATTTGTGCACCCCCTTTTATGAAGCCTTAATTTTAAGAAAGTGTGCAAATTAAGCGAGTAAATATGGTAACTGAAGCTGGCATAATTTACTTTCTACAGATCAGTGGAGCTCTCAAGCTGAAGTGTAGCCACTGAAGTAGGCAATCATGGGATGGAAACTGATATACAGAACTCGTCTATAGTGAAGCCGCGTGGACCAGCAAAAATCTTTGATATATGAGCGTCTTTACTATATCAGTTGTTGGTGATGGCATCGCTCTGAGGAGCTGTCTGGTAACTTGGTATTTACTAAACAAAATAAAGTTGGTTTAGAAAAGAAACGTTTAGAAATAGCTTTCATCTTGCTCTAATAGTCTCATTAATGCTATTGTTTTTTTTTCATTTTATGTTATCACTTTTCTTGAGTTCGTCCAAGTCTTGTGGAAGTACCATATTTGCATGAATATAATGCGGCCATGAATATAATGTGAGAGGGAAGTTTGAGTCCACATTGAAAGGCTAACTTTGTGTGAACGTGGAACTGTCTCCCGTGGTCTTAATGTCATTTGAAAGGCAATAGCCGAGAAGTGCGTGTGACAATCAAGTGCGGCAAAACCCCCACACAGTGCTGCTACGCCTGCCCGTCTTGCCCCTGATTTGCCCTGCCAGTGCTATGACTGTTCATCCCCCTTTTCCCTTCCCTTACTCATGAGCCTGATGTGCGTTCTTTCCATGTTCAGCGCCAGCTTTTACTCTCTTCTTTGTTTCACGTGCAGCGTGCGCTTTGCTTCACGGCCCCGAGACCTTAGGAAAGTTGGCTTCTCGCAGCCGATTAGCCTGGTGGTTAAGCTGTCTCAAAGAGTGCCGTTTTATAGTTTTCGATAACTGTTTGTGTCCAACTGTTGGCCCTGTGATTATGCTGTTACGCGTCTATTGCTCTGAGATGTCTTAGACTAAGTGCGTGTCATAATGTCATCACTCCGTGGGAAGTATGTTGCCATGACCAACCGCTCTTTACTGTGCTTTTAATAAATATTAAATATTTTCTACAAGTGAAAAAAAAATGTACAGTCATCGATGGAAAGCAAAATGGGCTGCAGTATCAGTTTACTACATTAGTATTTTTACTATATGTGAGTTTAGTACAGTGGGGTTCCACTGTATAACGATGCTGTCATTACAAAAAATACTGGCATGCAACTTCTTACAATAATGAATGCAAAGAAGATGCACTTATAGCACTCACCTTGAATGCTTTTAGTGCTCCATCAAGCGTGACAATGAATGTTTGTAAAAATGGTCTGATTCCATCATTGGCTTCGTAAGAAGTGAAGTCATCCTACAAAAATGAGCACACAGTTATATTCGTCTTTAAAAAAACTGCCTTGCTTCATGTACTCACTTCTGTCAACGTGTGGTCAGTTGACTGGAATGTGTCTGCCCATGACTTGATGTGTGGCTTGACTGCAGCATTGCAAAGCTCTGCCACTCCATGGCTTAGAAGAGATTGAAACTTCAGTGAAGAGTTGTTCAGGTCAGTCAGGCAACTCTAAAGGACAGCAAAGCTGCACAGTTACTGTCACTTCAAAAAACTACCGATCACAAATTACAAGCACAATGGTAGGAACCAATGTGTAATGATGTGATAAATGCCTTCAAGCAGTAAACACTGTGGGTGCCCTAATAAAAACTAACACGTTAAAGGCATGCGGCTACCACATACACTGTTATAAAGAACAAGTCAAAAGAGAAAAAGCTTCTACTTTGACACTGTGGCCGAAAATTGTGTTTTATTGTACTGTATTGGGTTTTATGGCACATAAGCAACTCAGGCCATCATGTGCCAAACACATGGTATAATTGCTTTCACAAATTGGGCGTCCTCAGCGAAAGTCCTTTTCCGGACAAGGACTCCGAGGAGGCAAACAAATCAAATAAAGACCTCAGCCTTCTTCTCAGGCCTGAGAAAATAGATGAGGTGCATCACAAAGTGCGTGGAAGCACAGGGTAAGAATTTTTAGATATTATAGTTTTTGTGTTATTATAGTTTAAGATCACTGCTTCTTTCACGAAACTAAAAAGCAGATGAAATATCTACAAGTGGATTATCTCGTAAAAGTAAACTGGGGTGGCAAGGAATGTGTTCATTGTAAAATACAGTAAAATTTTTTTTTTCTTAGCCGTTCGAGCCCTGTACACAAAAATAAAATGTGATTTACTGTGATCTCACCTCCACATTTCTCACAATGAGGTATGTCTTGTTTTGTCAGTAGAAAGTTATGTGTCAGGTGTGTGTGTCCGATATGCATACAGCATAAAATTATCTCTATAAAACGTTCCTGGTGTTTGCACAATCTCCTTTCTCCCAGGATAGGTTTTACTAAACATAGTTTGTTATTTTCTTCACTATTCTATATAGACTGCCATTTTTCAAGTTTATTTTTACTAACTTTATGCAATCTGGATAGGGTATAGTATTTACAGTCCTGACTTCCTTATGGTGAGCTTGAGCAGTGCACGCGTCAGCTCTCTCGTTGCCACTAATTCCAAGATGGCTTGGTACCCAGCAGAACTTAATTTCATATCCTTGTATTTTAGCAGCTATTATGTTATGTATTATATCTCCTATTAAAGGTTTTCTTACATTCCTGGCGTGCAATGCTGTGATTGCACTAAGCGAGTCTGTGTAGGTGATGCTGTTTTGAATGTTCTTTTTGAGTTTTTTTGCTACAGCCACGGAAATGGCATAACATTCGGCTGAGAAAATTGATGCACACCAAGGCAACCTGACTACCTTTTCCCATTTATTTTGTACTACAGCACTTCCAACGTAAAATGCTGTTTTATAACAGTCTGTATAAAATGCTCTGTATTCTTTGTATTTTTCGCCTAGTGCCAAAAATTATTATAATATGTGTTCACATGGTGTTTGCCTTTTGTGAAATTGTGTCGGTGCGTAGTCCCCTACTGCGGGAAAGGTGTACCAAGGTGGCAGTGGTTCGGGTCTCTGGGCAACATCAGGTTGTGTGTCCAGAATACCTAATTTCTGGGAAATTTCTTCAAAACGGAGGATGAGAGGTTTCGCAGCATTGGGTTTGTTAATAAAAAGCTGCTTTGACGGGCACTTTGCAACTGGAGTAGCGAAGATGTTTTGGTAGTGAACGAGTTTTTAGGACGTATGCACATGTGAGCATGGCTCTTCTATCTGCAAGGTGTGGTTCGTTACATTCTACATATAGACTGTTTATTGGCGATGTCCTGTATGACCCACTTGCAAGGCGCAGACTTGAGTTATGTACTGGATCTAAATGCTTCAAGTAGGACTGCCGAGCTGAACTGCACACTATGCACCCATAATCTAGGCAAGAGCGAACTATGCTGCGGTAGATGTGTAAAAGGCAGGTCCTATCAGACCCCCAGCGTTTGCATGAAAGCACCTTTAAGATATTTAATTATTGAGAAGCTTTCTTCTCCAGGTTCCTTATGTGGGGTAAGAAGGCCAGTTTTTTGTCAAAAGTTATGCCCAGAAATTTGTGGTCACTCTTTACTGGTAACTCGGTTTCATTCAGGTGTAGGCTAGGATCTGCCTGTAGGTCACGTTTGAGTGAGAAAAGAACGGCCACTGTTTTCTCTGGGGAGAACCAGAAACCATTTCAGTCAGCCCATGCTGAAGGTTTATTTATTGTAAACTGCACTTGTCTTTCGCACGTTGATATGTTTGAGGACATGCAAGCTATCTGAAGATCGTCGACATAGACTGAATACATAATGGACCTTAGAACTATTTTACTAATAGAGCTCATTTTAACAAAAAAGAGGCTTGTGCTTAAAATACACCCTTGAAGCATTCCATTTTCCTGAGTGAAAATTCTTGAGAGGGTTGAACCGAAGCGTACATGGAATGTACGGTTTGACAGGAAGTCTTTCAGGCAGTTCAACATCCTGCCACGAATGCCAAGTTCAGCCAAGTCCTAAAGAATCCCAAACCTCCAGGTCATGTCATATTCTTTCTCTAAATCGAAAAAAAAAGCAGCAAGACTGTTGTTTGTGTACAAAAGCTTCACGGACAGTATTTTCAAGGCGAACTAGGTGGTCTGTTGTGGAGCATGCCTTTTTGAAACCGCACTGATGAACACCGAGAATCGCACAGGCGTCTAGCACGAAGGTTAATCTAATATTCACAATACTTTCAAAGGATTTCGCAAGGTAGCTGGTGAGGGCTATGGGCCTATAACTGGTGGGAGAGGGTGGTAGTTTTTCGGGTTTTAAAAATCGAACGATGATGGCCTTCTTCCAGGCTTTGGGTAGCTTACCCAATACCCAAACCTTATTAAAAAAACTTAAAAGTCCGCCAACGGCATGCTCAGAGAGGTGGTATAGCATTTGACAGTGTAATTCTGTCAGGGCCGGGCGTAGTCTGTTTACCAGCAGACAAGACTGTGCTGATTTCTTGAACTTATCATATGGTTCATTTGTACATCCACTTGTAGGGAGTCTGTTTCTCAGCTGTGTTTTTGTACTTTAGAAATGATTGTGTGTAGTGTGATCAGCTGGAAACTGCTGAAAAATATTAACCTAAAATGTCTGCCTGTTCTTCGATGTTTGTCTGTATACCAGGGGCTGTTAGACAGGGAAGTGTGAATGGGGAGTATTTACCATTCAGCTTTCGTACCTTCTCCTACATTTCTTTTGATGTGGTTGGATGTCACGTAACTTAGCCACGAAGTTTTTTCGGCAGTACGGCGGATATATTGATCGGGCTTATGTTCTTGCCTTTTTAATGTTTGCGGTTTTTCTGCGTGGGGTAACTGGGAAAGGTTTCCCAAGCTTTGTTTTGTTTCTTTTCTGCTACTCTACATTCTTTTGTACACTAGGTTTTGTGGTTTTGTTTCACCACTCCAGAAGATTGAGGTATAGCCAGGTGGGCAGCGGAAATAATGCAGTTTGTGAAAATTTCATTAGCTACACTTAAGTTATCTGGGTCTATTTTTTCTAGGCTGGCATTTTCTTGAAACAGCGCCCAGTAGGGCAAATGCAACTTCCAACGCCATGGTTTTGCTAGAATAATTTCCGGAGACGATGTTAGGTTGATAAGAACGGGTAGGTGATCGCTGCCATACGGGTAGTCCAAGACATCCCATATAAAATCAGTAAAAACAGAAGGTGATGTATGAGACAAAGCTACAAAACTCCATTTTCCAGAGCTCGGAGAGCAGTATACGTCTGCCTGTGTTGAATAGGCATATATTACTGCACAGAATAAAATCTACAATACGGCCTCTAGTGTCCGTTTGTTCGCTTTCCCACAAATTGGAGAGAGCATTTAAATCCCCGACTAACAGATATGGCTCTGGTAATTATTTTAAATGTTCTTTAAGTCAAGTAGTCTTACTGTCAGGTGTGGTTGGAGACATACGAAACATATTGTAATTGTTTTAAAATGTACAACAGTTTCTGCAACAGCTTCAAATGCAGTCTGAAGCTTGACTTCGTGCACGGCCACACTACTTTGGACGGCTATGGCGGTACCTCCAGAGAGCCAATTTGCTTGCTCTGTCGTGGCGAAAGAATTTATAGTTACTTAAAATATTTTTATGTTTTGATTCTAGGTTTGTCTCCTGGAGGCGTAAAACAACCGGGGAATATAAAGTTAGAATATCTTTTACATCATAGTAGTTCTATGACATGCCTCAACAGTTTCAGTGAATTAGGAACACCACATCTGATGCCTTTTGGGGATGTATTTAAAAGCTTATGCTCTCGGTGTTGTGGGGCCCTTTATTGAAATTTTCCCTCCCTTTCTGTGTTCAAGGGAGTTGCGCCGTCGCTGCTGCGTAGGCGGGCTACTGTTTGTATCTGTCGCCTCGCAGGAGGCAATGGATTTCCGTGGGGAACCCGTGGGGGTACAAATTTGCGGCTTTTCTCGATGGGCGGAAGCCATGCAGCCTGCCGGTTCAGGGGCCAGCGAACCTTTTTGTTTTAAATGGCAGGGCAGCCTTGGCTGCACCTGTCAGAGATGTGGATGGCCCTGCCTGGGCAGGGGCGTGAATTTGGAGTGGTGTATTACCACTCCCACTAAAATTGGTTGTCCCAGAGGTCGCCGTCAGGTGCACCTCTGGGATGTCAATGGTGCCGACACCAGAGTGCCGTCCGGGTAGGGGACGGGGCAGGCAAACATCAACATTGGTGTACTGTGTGCCCACTGTCACCACACGCCGTTGGCCCCCCCCCCCCCCCCCCCCCCCACGCGCATAGCGTCAACATATGACCTATATGTCTGTTCACCGAACTTTTTTCGTGTCTCAGGGTAGGATATATTTTCACGTGCTTCAGATTGATTATTTGCTTTTCTTTTTTGAAGACCTCACAGGTTTGCGAGTAGGTTGCGTGTAGACCTTGACAATTTGCACATTTTGTTTCAGTTGCTTGGCAGTTGTCTGTATCATGTTCAGTATCGGCACATTTCAGTTTCGGCCCCTCATGTCTTGCTGCTATGGCCATACCTTTGGCATTTGAAACACCACCTAGGGTTAGGAATGTATGGGCGCACTGGGCACCTGATGAATGCAACCCGGACAGACGCGGGCAAGTGAGTGCTGCCGAACGTTAGAACGATGTGCGGTGTTATTTCTTCACCTTTGTGCCTTACAGTGTTGCAGCGAAGGGATGTTACCACCTCGGTCTATCAAATCCTCGAGGACCTCGTTGTCATCCTCCGCCATTAGCAACCACTCAGAAATTACTCCCTGAATGCTGCTGAGGCTTCTGTGAGATGTTACACTAATGTCAAGGTCACACAGTTTCTGTTGTGTGAGTAATATATCACTCTGCTTCTTCGATTTCACTTGCAGAAGCAGATCTCTGGAGGAGAGCTTTTTTGCTTCATATTCTCGCCTATGTTGGTCTCTAGACATTTTTGTATTATGAACACTGATTGCGCGGCCACTGGAGCATTTTGCTCAACAGCATGCTTTATCAGGAACTGGGGAAATTTTCAGGAGATTTAGAAGTTCACACTTTCATTCCTTCGAAGTGGTACTGTTTCCGGTTCCAATCTTTTTTTTTTTTAGGGGGGGAAATTGAGAATCCATGCAGCATGTATGGATTAAGGGTTCCTATTCTGTCACTTGTGCTTCACCCTTATAGACACAAGAAGGTCCCGGAGCTCCCCACCTGGTATACAGATGGGGAGCCCGTTGGCCGGGGCTTGACCATGGCCCCCGACCGTCACCGTTCATGGCTTCTGCCCTTCACATTACAACGTATCGCCACGGTGAAGATTACAGCTTCAGAATGGAAGCTAAGTGTCTATGGTGGCGCCAGGCACCATCACCTTGAGACTCAAGTGCCCTAGCGGGACTGTGGCCAAAAATATTCCTAGCGATGGCACCTGCAGAAATCTACCAACCGTTTATTATAGTACTTAGCTTCCTGGATGCACTCTCTAGGAAATGCATCAAAACTTAACTAAACCAAGCCAAAATCAGTTGGTACAAATCTAGATTGTTCCATGGAAATCTAGATTGTTCCATGGACAAAAACAAGAGAGTGTGTGGAAGGGAGAGGAGCAAGCACTAGAATTTGAAGAAAGTTGTTTGTTTTCTTTCATTAAGTATACACAATCAAGCATGCACATGTGACGGTATAAAGAAGAGGTCATAAAATGATGTGCAAATGGAGCATGTTTCATATGCACCTAGATGCATGTTTTCTATTTTCTGGACCAGCTTCAACAAAGAAGTGCTAGTTTCTCATTTTCTGCTGGTCTTGCATACAGTTTTATAACACACTTTCTGCATACACTTCTAGCCGCTTACGAGTTCATACTTCAAAAAAAAAAAAGCAGTGCATCACCTAATTCATCAGTGCCTTTATTTATTTTTTATTTACAGGATACTGCAGGCTAAGTGCTCAAGCAGGAGTGGCTTACAGATATATATAGTATACGAAGATTGAAAAATACAGCAGCATAACTCACACCAACCCATATGAGCAACAGAAAGAAACTTGTCATAACACCTCAGTGACAATGTATCACAGATTTGAAAAATTTTTGCACGACACAGTGTTCAATGTCACTAAATAAAACCTAAAAAAGTATGAACACCGATTTTGTGGTTACATATTTTATTCTCTGCAATGATGCGCAAGACTGCAAACAAGAGTCACCACATGGAAATTGCCTGTGACAAGTAAATAATTTATAGCTGAATTTATCTCTCACATTATTTTAATTTCAACAGCGATACGGTGGCTATGAAATCGAATTTCAATTAAGGTTACATGAGCAAAACGCTGCTTTGTCATTTTAATCCACTAAAACTCTTATGCTAGCCTGCCCCAAAAGCCGGAATGGCAAAAAATGAAGAAGCAGCTATAATATCGGTGTTTTCATATGCCTCATGTGATCTGAACTGAAATTTGACAACACAGTCATCATTTAGCTGTTTGAACTGAAACTGAAATAATGTGTGAGAAGAAATTCAAATATAAATTATTTACGAGACATGGACAAGTTCCACATGCAGAATTATGCTTACTAATGTCCTGTGTACCACTACAACAAAACAATACCGAATCAAAATTTTCCGTCTCTACTCTGTAAAGAATTTGAATGCTTGACGGCAAGCTTGAGACCAAATTTGTAAATATGAAATAAATAAACTTGCTTCCTCATCATTTGTTATGGTAAATAAAAAAAGCCAGCCAACCAATATAGGAACAGACACGAGAAACCAAACTCAAAACTCGCCTCCAGTTTAGCTGTCTCTTGTTCAGTGGCTGAAGAAAAGGATTTGGAAAGGTCTTCCTGTGAAAACAAAGAGAAAATTAGATCAAACTGGCAATTCATATCAATAACAATGTAATAAAGCATAAATTGAAATTATAGAACGTATGTCTTATTTCAGAAACCCTGCTCACCTGAAGAGAGCTGGCAAGTGTTTTAGTGTATTCCCGTGCCATTTCCACATTGTTCAATGTCGTCTGCCAAAAAAGAATAATTCACTCAAATTGAGGTCAAATACACAAGCACACAACAGATGCTTTGGCATACAATGCAGGTAAAAAAGATCCTCCAGCGTAAAAGTATGCATATCAGCAAATATCGAAGTTAACAGTAGCTGATTCAAGCTATCAGTCGCTTTTTATAAAACAGCCTGCCAGGGGTTCTCAAACTTTTTTGCCTCAAGGAGGCCCCAACAGCTTTCAACGTTTCAAGGAACCCCCAACCCCCTCTCGTCACAATAGGGCATAAGTGTCACAATCTGGCGGTGTTGCTTATGAATGGAGAACTTTTTTTTTCATTTCGTTCATTTTTGTAAGTATCTGATAGTTTTCGTACTTTCAGCCATCACTTTTTTTATTCAATGCCCATGTGCTCACCCCTCCAAGCCCAAGGCAAGAACTTATAACAACAGTAACAAGACAAACGTTCCCCCACATTCACACTCAACTGGCTGCGCTGCGCACAGAATCACGTGTCGCCTCATCCGGCTTTCATTGCCTATCTGCTGCTCCTCACTCCGGCATCAATGCGACTTCTGTGTTTTTTTTTCTCCCTAATTTTGAAAGATACTGGCTTTTCGGGGAAAATGGGCTTGCCGGCAGCAAAACTTCACCCCAGTGCCACGGACGCCATTGAACCGCCCAGTAAAACGCCCGATGAGACGCGCACAGTTTTTTTTTTGTCTTGGCTGGCCTTGGCTAGCTCGGCGACATGGCCCACACTTTCAGTCGCTACGCGCTGCGCCGCCTTGTGCGCCATGCCCCTTCCACAACATCTTACTGGCATTCTAAACATATGTGTATTGGCGCAGCAGTGTCTTGGCACGCTGCCAAGTTCACTGGGCGAGCCACTGCTGCTGGCGCTCCAGTCAAAACAAACATGTGGCTCTGTTATTGGTGCACAACATCTTTGTGTGCTGTCAAGGTCTGTGCTGAGGATGGCACTGAGGCCGACAGCATGAAACTGAGAAACGAGCTAAGAAGAGCTAACGTTCTGAAATCAGCTTTAACAAACCAGGTACTGCGTCTGCTTTGCACATGCCCACCAGAAGTTTACTGGAAAGGGGGGACTTGCCCCTGTGAATGCTCATGACACCCACGAAACAAACCCACAGAACCCAGTTTGAGAACCCGTGACTGCAAAAAGACGTGGGCACTTTTCCTTAATAAAGGATCCCAAACTATATGCTGCCAAAAGGTGACTGCAAAGTTACCATTAGAACTAAATTATTAAAGTTGACTACTATTGGCTAAATTTTGTCTCGCAAGTCGTTGCAGCGTTGTGAACGCTGCGGCGAACTGAGCCAATCAGAACAGTGTGTGCTATCAAAACGTGTTCCTCCATTCCCCTAGCCTTATGACTGGTGGCTCCAACCCTTGGGAAGGAAAGAACAGCACTGCCCAACTGCTGCACGCAGGAGACTTGGCAGACTCGGCGGCTCAATGTTAACTAATTGTGTCACACCACTTCGCAGCAGGACTCCACAGTACTGTGTTCGTGTGGACTTCCTCTGCTAATATAACCAGCAAACAAAATGGTCGCTGTACTTTAAAAACAGCATCCTGAACTACCGTAAAAACCGGAATATAGGTCGAACTTTTTTCAAAACACCATGGTGAAAAGCCGACCCCCGTCTTATATACCGGTCATTGGCAGAAAAACTACGGAAGTCTTGCAACAATGGGTGGCTGAAGTAAACAGCCTCCATTGCCATAAGCAGCAGTGCCACCATTTTGTGTTTCCGTAGGTGCAAAGCGGACGCTGACAGCAATTTACCGTCGCCTTCAAGAAAAACACTACTGAGCACGCCGAAGCTCACGGCAGTCTGGCCGCACAGCGCGAATTTGGAGTATCCAAAAAGAGCATTCAGTACTGGTGGAGGCAGAAGCTGCGTATTACAACTTGCAGCAACCAGAAGAAAACATAATTTCGTGGGCGGACCGCAGCGTATTCATAATTGCAAGAAAAGGTTGCGCTGCATGCAATATCGCTGCCTGTGACTGCCGAATGCATCCGCGTGAAAGCGGTAGAGATCGCGCGTGCCTCTAGACTCATGAGGGCGCAATTCAAAAACTCGCCATCTTGGGTGCAGCGATTCATGAAGAGGAAGGGCTTTCTCTATGGCGCCGTATTTGCGTGTGCCAGAAACAAACAAGCGGGTCGATGGGTGCGCGATACTGTTAAAAAATTGGCCGGGTGTGCATACGAGCAGCATTTAAATGAAAACAAATACTGTCACCATTGTGCAACCTGTCGAGTCACATTTGTTTCAAGGTAAGGGTGTCTTTCGGTAGTTTTTCCATTGCAAAATATTTTTTTCATTATTAGAATCTGTTAGTTAGGGGGTCGACCTATATTCCGGTCCGACCTATAGTCCTGTTTTTACGGTACCTTTTCAATTACTGCAATAATTGTTAGAGAAATAGTCACAACACTGCTCAAATATTTGAGGGACTATTTCTTCTCTTCCTTGGCCCTGATCAGATGAAAGAGCTCTACCTTTCACATTGCTGCAATCAATTTGTAAGATGAAGTATAACATATGTAGTGCAGTAACACTGACCTTTTTGACTACCAGACTGATGGCCTTTCCCTAGAACCCGTAACGTCTTACAAATACATACCTTGGTGTTTACTTAATTAACTAACAATCTGTCCTGGCAAACACATATAAACTTGATTTGCAGCAATGCCAATCGCATGCTTGGATATTTAAGGCGAAATTTTACTATGGCACCGTCCTCTTTAAAACCTCTACTCTATAAATCACTCGTACGACCAAAACTCGAATATGCATGCTCAGTGTGGGATCCTGGTCTCGAATGTCATACTCAAATGTTGGAGTCTGTGCAATATCGCTGTGCAAGATTCATACTTCACAACTACTCTCGTCTATCAAGTGTATCAAACATGGAACCTACTTTGAACCTCCCCAACGTTTTTACAGAGGGGGCAGCACCTCCTCCCCCCCCCCCCCGCCCCAAGTATCGAATTGCTTGTACTTGGATCAGATTTCTGACAATTGAAACAAATTAGTTCTAGGACTCTTAATTCAAAGCACAGTGGGGCTGAGCTGCCCTCGTAGCCAGTTGTAAAGCATTTCGTACATTAGTAACCTAAACCTGTCACGTCCCAACAGAAGTCGACTGTCTGACTCGTGTACATGACCATGATTAGCAGAATTTGAACAAACTATGCACAGACTCTTTTAATGCAATTGATCACTCCTCATGCATGAAGCTTCCAACCTATAAAGCTCCCCATTTCAATTAATTTTATATTGCCATGAATCTGCACCGTTTCTTCGTTCACACTCACAACCACCGGCACGCGGTTTTATCATTTTGTTTTGTAACGCAAGATGCGACCACACTTATATCCATTGATCGTTGCCACGTGCAAATGATTTATACATTTTTCCAGATTCTTCGAGTTACTTTTGGTTCTTTATCTCGAAGGTTCCTTGCCAGCTTTAAATTGAGCACAACCAAGAATTGCATGGCATTCAGTTCGATGAATGCTGAGCACGCTTGAGGCTATCGCCGCTGCCGGCGTAATTCAGTTCTTAGTGGGCGCGAGTCAGCCCCTTAAATACCGAATTTTGGAAGCCTTTTTGTTCTCTTCCTGACTACTGGAATGTCATCATCACAACGTGACAGTTTTCATCACGTTTTGAACTTTGGAAAAAAATAAGATATATATATATATATAATTTATTACGTAAATGAGCATTAAATAAATAAATAAAATAAGCCCCCCCCCCCCAAAAAAAAAATGTTCCGGAGTCCCTGATAGCTAGTAAAGGAAAGGTGCAGTGTTGTCTCTGCCAGATTACAAGAAAGTTTAATTTTGCGGCACAAAGGGTATCACATTTTACCGTCATTTAAAACTATGCCTGGTACAATGGTACTAGATACTTGGGCCTGTAAAATGCCATAGTCAACCATGGTGTGAGCGAGTGCTATGAGAGTCAGTCTCAGAAATGACTTGCTTGCAGCATTGCCAAAACAACAAAAACAACAACAGAAAAGCAGACAGCTAAGTGGTTTCAATAAATCGCATAAATGGCCACATACCTGACCTTATGGCTGGGTCTTGATATGCAACATCAAAATCACTCTACAAATATGAAGAAAGGCAGGAGGTTAATGGGAATGTGTGCCCTCATAAAACCATGTAATAAAAACTTAAACAACAAAAAAATATGAACACAACTTTTTATCACAGTCATTAATAACCAGCTCACTGCATGGCCCAGAGTGCAATGCATCTAGTTCATCATTACACTTGGGGCTTTCAAGTGATTCTGTAAGAAGCAGTTTTTTGCAAGCAACCTCTGGCTACACCAAACAGTTTATATATGCAGATCCCCGACGCTATACTAAACCGCCATAAAAAAAAAATTGTAATACAGACGACTACAAGACCAAGTAATGTGAAGTCTGAGCGCAGCTCTTCACGTATTTTAGTTTTGCCGCCCTTCGGGACCTTGCCGTGGCAGCCACCTTTGAGCTGCCCATTTCTCCACTTTCGTTGTGGCAGGTGGTGTTTTGCCCTGCTACTACCTGCTACAGTTGTCAGGTGGCGTGTCACACTGCTTGTCACCCTGCGGGATTGTCCCATGAAAGCCACCTTCCAGGCTCTCTCTCTTCTACTTGGACAACTGGTTACGCCAACGACTACACCAACAACGCTGACGACTACAACATGGAAGCCAGGAACAGGCACATAAGAGCTGCGCTTAAAAACTGGACGGAGTTGTCCTCAGTGCTACATTGAAATGACCCCAAACCTTGCCTTGCCAATCAAGAGAAGTACCATGGAGACTACAAGATGCGATAAAAGCAACATTATCCAAAAAAGTTTTTTCTTAATCTGCAACCGGAGAGGAAAAACTAAATGTCACATTTAGTTTTAGCCACTTCCCCCAGAGGTTTTCTCCTCTGTCTTCCCTCAGCTTGTGCCTCCACAAGCATCACCCCCTTACTAAGGCCGTGGCGGATACTGACCCAACACTTGCTGCATTGTTACATCATGACATGCTATGTGCTGTGTAGGACTAGCAACTTGGCAGAGATCTTCACAATGGATCAGTCTCTCTGTTGCACATCAAAACAGACTTGCGCTTGAAAACACCAGATGCAATAATGGATTAGACATATCGGCACTTGTGCAGGGAAATAAGCACTTACCCAGGGCTGCAGTGACACAGCTGAAGGGCTAAGGTGGCAGGTTAGACGGTGAGGATTTTGGCAACATGAAAACATGTTTTTTACAAGCATCACACGAGAAGCACTTCCAACACAGTTTGTGCACCAAGTTTAAAATTGCAGTGGAGAAAGAAAAAAAACTCATCAAAAATCTCAAAAATAGGAACAACTTCTTTAATGTGCAAATTTTTTTACCCTGCTACATCAACTGCCTTCCATACTACTGTTGCAAAGTGGGCCTCAGAGCTAGGGATTGAAAAGTTAACCAATTTTACTAAACTAACAGATAAGATGGTCTCCTGCCCCTTTGTTTGCTGAGCAGTAATTATACAGAATAAAGATGGAATTCTTGTAGCAGTTGCACTCTATTAAAAATAAAAGTGCTGTTTCCATACAGAAAAAATTTCCTGCCATGAACCACTGCAAAAACTCCTAATGCCACGTACAAATCTGTACTTAGCAGCAATACTGCATTACGTACTCTACAAACACCAATTTGCTGCTGCACAAGATGAGCCACTCTTAAGGTAAACTTGCCGCCGCAGTGGCTCAGTGGTTATGGCGCTCGGCTGCTGACCCGAAAGCTGCTGTACAAGGTGACGTGAGCCACTCTTAAGGTGAACACGTGAGTATGTGGCCGCGCTTTTAAAGTGCCAGTGCACCCATTCCAGCCATGCATCAGAAGGAACTGGCAGATGGTGCGAAGCATCAACTCCAGGTCCTTTTGCACCTACACCACTTTGATTCAATGTGTGGCCGTGCAGAACAAACGGGCATTCTAGAGAGTGTGGCTACACACTGGTGTGTTCACCCTAAGGGTGGATCACCCTGCAAGTCTACATATAAACTGCTGCCAGCATTTCCACTACGGACAGTCAACACTACTGGTGTCCTGACTGTGCAAAATGCTTTTATTGTCTCTCTAACAATTACAGTAAAAACTGTAATTGTGACGCTCCTACCCGAGTAGCCCAAGTAAGCTAGTAACTAGGGTAATGGAGTAACTGGGGTAAGTTACCCAAGTAATTCAACTTTCTCAATTTTTAACTACAGACCCCGCTTACAACTTGTGACGCCACTGTTGCAGCATTACTTAGTTCTAGTGCAGGTGACATTGGTAGCCAGTGCACTGACCGTGAGGCGTCTGGTATGAACAACTGCACACATATTGCAATAAGACATTTAACATGCATTCTGCTGACTAGTGCGTGACTATGCAGCTGAATTACAGAAACTACATTTAAAAATGAAAACTGGTTCTTTTCAGGTGTTATATAGGAACTGTGATACACAAAGAGCATGTGCAAAAATTAAGAGGCCTAGTAATAACATTAAACCCACCGATACTCTCCTCCGAATGAACCGAAGGTAGAGTTCAGCACGGCTGTTCAAAAGTGCCACTTCAGCAAGCAGGACATCCAAATCACGCGGATCTAACCTAGAAGAAAAAAATTCAATGCTTGCAAGAGAGAATAAAAAGTGGCCATAATTAATGCAGAAAAGACACTTACTTGTCCATCTGTTTAGAACTTCGAAGGACCATTTGCACTTGCTGCGCCTGGATAAACAGTGACCTTAACTCCAAAACTTACACAAAAAAGAATGTTCTCAGACAAGCACACCACACTGCAAGAACACAACACACTTTCGGGTGGGGTAAAATAAAAGTAAACAGTGCTTCCAGAAAATATGTCTCAAGCATTCAGAATCTTTTATGCATGCTAGAGCAAAAAACGAATGAACGTTGTACACTGTAAGTAAACAAAGTTCAGTTTAAGTCTTCTGAATGAACTGGGAAAAAGAGATATTGGTAAGATTTTTTACAGCACCCATCACAATGTCTTGTAGCAAATGATTCCCATATCCACACACATTTATTTCTGAATCCAACTAATCACATCACAAGAAAGCCCCCTTAGTGCTATCCCCATCTGAATGATCACTTAACTCAATGCCATCACAAATGGTTCTTTAATATTAAGTCATAACTTTTGAGTAAAACATTAACCTCAGAAAACTTACCTTTTTCTTGAACTGCCTATTTTTCTTGAAGTCTTCCAGTATTTTCTTCACTTGGCAGTCACATTCCTTTTGTAACAATTCTACAACAGTGTGGAGCCTCCCATGACCTGCAGGAGAATAAAAATAAGGTTACTTTTGAATTACAAGAGTGGTTTAATGGACTTAAGGAGCCAAAACTAAGAAAAAAGGCCATCTCACAACAGATACAAAGCTGGATCTAAAAAGCAAAGCATTAAGAATGTTGCACTGCAACTACAAAAGCCAGCTTTAATTTGTGATTTTTCATCTCTCCAGAAATTACAGGCAGCACATCATTCAACAGTAGCAGAAGCAATTAGAGACTTCACAATCATAATTAATCATTCATAATTCAAATTAACTTTCACAAAAATATTACCATAGTAAGTTTCTACCAGGGGCTGATGAATCTCAACAGTCCTGGCAATTCCCTCAAATAGAAGAGTCACTGTATCGGCATAAATAACATTTCCCCGCTTGTCTGTGGAACTTGCTGCTTGAGCTTGCTTTAGGTTTTTGTGCGCCGTTTCAGAGATCGGCAGGAAGTGTGGAAAAAATAATCATTTGCAGTCACATGAACACTTACCACTAACAAATGGAAATAGTGAATGTGCAAAAAGCATCGACAGTCGAAGCATCGACAGCCGAAGCAACTACAAAAATACCATACTAATGCACTGTATGGGAAAATAAATTTTGTTAGCAGGTAATTAGGAGTCAACAGTTTGAGCTAAGCTTTAAACAATGCACTTTCAGAGTTATACGTGATATGTGGTGTTAAATGTTCTGAAGCTGCACACAGGCTACAAGGGCTGGGGTTAATTTCAACTACCTGAGGCTTTTTAACATGCACTGACATCACACGGCAAACGGGTGTTATTGTGTACATATCACCTCCATCGAAAATGTGACCGCGGCGGCTGGGATTCTATTTTGTGACCTTCATGGGCTCAGCAGCTGCATACCAAAGCCACTCAGCCACCACGGCAGAGGTTTTCAGAGTTAAAATAGGCTCTTTCGACAACAACACAGCCATAACCAAAAAGGCCTGCGATATTAAAAATAAGTATACGTAGATTCAATGACAACATTTTAGGTAACATATATACAGTCGAGCCCACATATAATGGGCACAGTTATAACGAACACTTCCTTATTACGAACGAGGGCGGTGCTACCTTCAAAATATGGAGTACGGCAATGGGACTGCATCTCAGGTACAACGAACAACTGTGGTGGCATAACTCAGTTAGA
The DNA here is from genome assembly GCF_052857255.1 of Amblyomma americanum. NCBI lineage: Eukaryota > Metazoa > Arthropoda > Arachnida > Ixodida > Ixodidae > Amblyomma > Amblyomma americanum. The sequence goes on along the minus strand of NW_027526879.1, from coordinate 155,527 downwards.
ATGAATGAGGATGCGCCGTAAACTCGTCCCCTCAGTCGATAAACTAGCGCTTCCAGCATGGGTGGACATGGAAGAGGCTCGTCTCCAGGCCTCTAGGTGCCCATGACACTCTCTCCCGAAAAGAACGTTGGGACCCAAAAACGCAAAAGAAAAGGGCAAGACACTGCTGACAAAGCGGCACAGTTTCCCCAAATGCTGCCATTGAAAACGCGCATGCCTTGAAAGGCAATACCCACACTGGTGAAATACTAGGGCAAGCTTTTGAGTTAACATCGTACTGTGCATGAGGAGGAATGGCAGCGACTGGCGGAGACCCTTTGCTATTGGCAAGTCTCGCGCACTGCTATCTTTCAGGAGCTATGTTTACGTACGCCACAGGATGAACACAAAGGCCTAAATAAGTGTGACATTCCGTTCTCAAGCAACGAGCGTACAACCAGCATAAGTTCCAACGGCGTGGTATTGCGCACAATTTGCTCACTGAGTGACTTGTTGAGTTCAAAAATACAAGCTCCTATTCCTGCTTGATAAATTTGTAATGCGCCACGTGATACCCTCCTTGGCTGTGGTGACAACGTTCTTCTCACTATCAAATTTCGAGCGCAAGATTCAGCCACTGGACAAGGGCATCATTCCTGCGCTTAAGATGCCCTATCATGGTACATCAGTCAACTGATGCTGATAGCAATTCACACACCACGTGGCGATGTTCTGGTTCGGATATCTTTGTATGCTACTGTGAAAATGATTAAGGCCGTGTGCATGGGACTGACTGTGGAGCGCATCAGGAATTGCTTCCGTAAGCATGTGTTATGGGCCAATGAACGACTGAGAACACTGTTGAACATCTACGTGATTAGATGGATGTGGATTTGTAGCAACGCATTGTTGATGCACAGTTGACCAGATATGATTTCGCCTGAGGCGACTTAGTTGTTGTGGATTATGACGCCGGGCATAGCAAAGTCATAGACTGACGAAACTGCGAAACACGAGCACGGCCCGACTGCCGAGAATCACGTAACGATGACAAGGAGGCCAACCTGCCACTAGTTACCGTGAACAGGGGTGGAACCAAGCTCCAGCATTTTGGAGCAGGAACTGGAGCAGCAAAAGTCTTATTTTGGAGCAGTAGTTTTTGAGCAGCAAAAGTCCTATTTCGGAGCAGGCTTGGAGCCATTTATAGGCATTTCGGAGCACTTTTGGAGCAGGCTGGCAACATTAAATGCGACTGAGAGCAATTTTGTTCGCAACTTGTCCAAAAACTGCATAAATATTGATTGCAGATCCCACAGGCCATAATTAATTAAAAGGACTGCAATTGCTCACAAGATTTTTGCTTGAGTTCATGAAAAAAAAAATAGACATGTGGCAGCTACTACAAACAGTAGTAACAATACATTAGCTGTTGCATACATTATACATTAGCTGTTGCTTATATTACGTTTGATACCAAAATCTGTCCCTCTAAATCCACTTAATTGCATCACTATAGTGAAAACTATGAAGAAAAAAGGACCTGCACTGTTTTCCCGATTCTGTCACATAACACTTTAAAGCCTTTCAATTCTGCATAACTTTTTAATAGCAACAACCAAACCGCCAAAAGTGTACAGCAGACTCTCGTTTATCTCCACTGGCTCCTGACTGCTGGCTCTGCGATTGTATCGTTGCGCGTTTATTGCTTAGAGCTGCACACGCAGCATCATACCATCCCGCGGGGACGAGGATTGCGTCGACCTGTACACGATTGCGTCCGATTGATGGATCGATCGATGCACGGACAGACGGACGGATGATAATGGCTTTACCCTTTGTATCGGGCGGCAGCTTGCGCCACCTAGCCTATAATTCCTCCATTGTTAATTTTTTTTCCTGTTCCTTCTATTTCGCTTTTAAAATATCTAGTTGGACTATCTTTTTCCTCTCCAAATTCACCCCTCCATTGATTTCCCCCACCAATCTTCTAACCCCCCCCCCCCCTTTGTCAATGTCACGCTTTTCTCATCCACTCGCAAGTCCTACCCAGCAAACCCCAGCGCTCTCTCTATGTCTGTTGCTGTTCCTTCGGGTAGGGCTGGGCGGAGTTCAGCGCACCTAAGTGCTCTATGGTCTCCGTTTCAGTTCTACAGGCAGAGCACAAAGTATCCACTGCTTCAAATTAAGAACTAAGCGTTTTTGTTCTCAGAGTCCCTGTCCTAGCCTCGAAAAGCAATTAACTGCCCCGCGAGTTATCAAATAACCGCTCTTTCTTGATGTCCTGTTTTTGTGTCCTATATATACCCAGCGTTGCCATATATATATATATATATATATATATATATATATATATATATATATATATATATATATATATATATATATATATATATATATATATATATATATTGTAACGGGGCTTAGGTTAATGCTGAAATGGCGGCGAAACCACAGCGGCGACCGAGTCTCTCATCTGTTCAGGTCAGCAGGTGCTCGGTCTGAGCGATGGCAGTGCGGCTACCTCTTCTTCTTTTCCTCAGTAAATATAGGATGATGCCCTTCTTCTTCTTCACAATGGCCCTGGGGAGAAATGAGGGTCATAGTATGGCTTGAGTCGTTGGACATGCACAGTCTCGCGACCACGTCGGCGAAGATCGGAAGACGGTGTGAGGGGCTCAATAAGGTAATTCACGGAGGATGTGCGCTCCAGGACGTGGAAGGGGCCATGGTATTGCGAAAGAAGTTTCTTTGAGAGGCCAGGAGCAGTAGAAGGAATCTACAGACAGACAAGTGAACCAGGTGGGAAATCCAGATCAAGCTGACCGTCGTCATGGTGGTGTTTCTGGTGCCCCTGTGTGTCTGCCGTGAGCGACCGTGCAATCTGGCGGCAGTCTTCGGCGTGCTGGGCAGCTTCAGAAATAGTTGTACACTCAGATGAGGCAGGGCGGTACGGAAGAACTGTGTTGATGGGAGCGGATGGATGTCGGCCGTAGAGCAGAAAAAATGGGGAGAAACCGGTGGTGGACTGAGTAGCAGTGTTGTAGGCTTACGTAATATAGGGTAGAATGAGGTCCCAGTTCGTGTGGTTGGCAGCAACGTACATCGCCAGCATGTCACTCAGAGTGCAATTAAATCGTTCAGTTAGACCGTTTGTTTGCGGATGATAGGCTGTACAAGTCCGATGAATGATATTGCACTCGGCGAGGAGAGATTTAACAACATCAGACAAGAATACGCGTCCTCTGTCACAGAGGAATTCACGAGGAGCACCGTGGCGAAGTATAAAGCGTTGCAATATGAAGGACGCCACTTCACGAGCTGTAGCAGCTGGGAGCGCGGCGGTTTCTGCATACCGGGTCAGGTGGTCAATGGCAACAATGACCCAGCGGTTGGCAGCAGCGGTGCATGGCAGAGGGCCGTATATATCGATGCCAACACGGTCGAAGGCACGAGGAGGACACTGCAGTGGCTGAAACTGTCCAGCAGAGTGATGAGGCAGTTGCTTACGGCGTTGGCAATACGGGCAGGAGCGGACGTACTTGAGGATGAAATTATACATGCCTCGCTAGTAGTACCGGAAACGGATGCGATTGTACGTCTTGAAGACTCCAGCGTGGTCGCATTGCGGGTCAGCGTGGAAACAGGTACAGATTTGGGACCAGAGATGTCGGGGGATGACGAGAAGGCATTTCCGCCCGCCAGAGTTATAGTCGCACCGATAGAGTAGATCATCGCGAATTGTAAAATGTGAAGCTTGGCGACGAAGGGCGCGGTATGCTGGAGGCTTAGATGGGTCGGAGAGAAAGTAAAGAAGAGAGGCAATCCATTCATCTTTACGCTGCTCAGAAGACATGTCGCAGGTGGTGAGCGAAGGCGCAGAGGATTCGAGGGCAGAGAGGCTGGCAAGCTCGGCCGGTATCGGGGAGCGGGACAGGGCATCAGCGTCCTGATGCTTGCGGCCCTACCAATATAAGACACGTATGTTATACTCTTGGAGACGGAGAGCCCATCGAGCCAGACGACCGGAGGGATATTTGAGCGAAGAAAGCCAACATAGGGCATGGTGGTCGGTGACCACGTCAAATGGACGCCATAGAGATAAGGTCGAAACTTTCCAAGGGCCCAGACAATGGCCAAGCACTCTTTTTCCGTCACGGAGTAGTTCAATTCAGATTTCGTGAGGGTGCGCCTGGCGTAAACAACCACATATTCCTCGAATCCAGACTTGCGTTGGGCGAGCACAGCCCTGAGGCCAATGCCACTGGCGTCCGTGTGTACTTCAGTTGGGGCTTGAGGGTCGAAGTGACACAAGATGGGTGGTGCCGTGAGGAGACTGCGCAAGGTGTTGTAGGCGTCGTCACAGGTGGGTGACCAACTCGAAAAATCCACATTGCTGCCGAGAAGCTGAGGTAAAGGGGCAGCAATGGCCGCAAAGTTGCGAATAAAACGTCGAAAATAGGAACAGAGGCCTAGGAAGCTGCGCAGTTCCTTAATGCAAGTAGGTTTTGGAAACACAGTCACAGCACGAAGTCTGGCGGTGTCGGTGCGGATGCCCTCTTTTGACACAACGTGGCTTAAAATTGTCAGCTCACGAGCAGCAAATCGACACTTTCTTAAGTTCAGACGAAGGCCGGCATCCGTAAGGCATGTTAAGATGTGCTTCAGCCGGGATAGATGAGTGGCAAAGCCGGGCGAAAATATATCACGATATCGTCGAGATAACACAGGCACGACTTCCATTTCAGGCCACGCAGAATACTGTCCATCATGTGCTCAAAAGTAGCCGGAGCATTACAGAGGCCAAAAGGCATGACGGTAAATTCATACAGGCCTTCAGGGGTCACAAATGCGGTTTTAGGGCGGTCGTCGGCTGCCATGGGGACCTGCCAGTACCCAGAGCGTAAGTCGAGAGAAGAGAAGAGTTCCGCTCCTTGAAAGCAGTCCAGAGCATCATCAATGTGCGGAAGAGGGTAAACATCCTTTCGTGTGACCTTATTCAGGCGATGATAATCAACGCAGAAATGAATAGAACCATCTTTCTTTTTCACGAGGACCACGGGCAAAGCCCAGGGACTGTGTGAGGCCTGGATCATGCCGCTCTGAAGCATGGTGTCAACTTGGTCTTGAATAACTTGGCGCTCACTAGCTGAGACACGATATGGGCACTGACGCAGAGGGGCAGGGGCTTTGGCAGGAGCAGCAGAAGGGGCATCGGGCGGCGAGGAACCGCTGAGCGCAAAGAACTCAAGTTCAGCACGAGCACAATCGATGACTGCATTATGGCGCGACAGGAAGTCCCAACCCAAGATGATCTTATGAGAACAGGTTGGTAAAATGACGAATTCAATCACGTAGAGGATTTCCTGAATAATGACGCGAGCCGTACACGCCGCTAACGGCGCAATAGCCTGCGCGCTTGCGGTGCGCAGCGAGAATCCAGAAAGTGGGGTCGTCACTTTTCGCAAGGAGCGGCAAAAGGAGGTGGCCATGGCAGAAACAGCAGCACCGGTGTCGACAAGCGCCAGAACAGAAACACCCTCTACAGAAACAGCGATCAGATTGGCGGGACATAACTGAGGCCTTGGACATTTCGCTGGTGGCGCAGTTCTCGCCTCAAGAACTGCGGCGTCTAGTTTTTCTCTTGCGAAAGATTCGGGTGCCGACGCATGGGAGAAAGGGAGCGGCGATGAGGAGAAGGTGAGCGCCAGGTGAAGAAGGTGGTGCGATCAGGGGAAGGCGGGCGACTCTGTGGCGGCTCGGCTGGCGGTGAGTAGTCACTGGGAGGAGGCCAGTAACCGGCAACTGGGGAGATTGGCGCACGACGATGGCAAAGCCGGGCCACTTGACCAGGCAGTCCGCAAGAGTACCAAATAGGCCGATTGTCACTGGTACGCAAGGGATTGCCGAATTGTCGAAGTGGTCGCAAAAAAGGCGTCGGAGCGTGAGGAACTTGAGGCACAGACGCTTGAGGTGGAGTGTAGGTTGGACGTTAGTTAGGCGGCCGCGGCCGTGCGACGGCGACAGCATAGGTCAGGGGTGCAGCGACAGGTGGGGGCGGCTGTGCTGGTGAGGGCGGAGGGACCGGTGGAAGGGCCTCAGCCACTTGTTCGCTGATGGCAGTGCGAAGGTCGGGCGCCAGGAATGGAGATTGCACGAAGGGGGATGGCAGAAGCGACAGCTGACGTGCAACTTCTTCACGCACAAAATCTTTGATGTGCGCCAACAGTTGCGAGTGGTCGGGTGCAGCCGACAGGCCGGCAAGCGACTCGACAGGCGCTGCTGCGTGCTGGCGAGTGATGAGCCTCTGCTTGCGCAGCTCGTCGTAGCTCCGGCAGAGACTGACGACTTCGGAAACGGTGCGGAGATCTCGCGACAGCAGCATCTGAAAGGCGTCATCCTCGATGCCTTTCAGAATATGCTCGATCTTGTCCGCCTCGGACATCTGGGCGTTGACGCGCGAGCATAGGTTGTCCACATCTTCAATGTAGCTGGTGAACGTCTCACCCGACTGCTGAGCGCGCTCGCACAAGCGGTGTTTGGCGCGTAGCTTGCGCACAGCAGGACGGCCGAACACTTCAATGAGGTTCGCCTTAAAAGCAGTCCACGTGGAGAAGTCTGCTTCGTGGTTTCGAAACCACAGGTTGGCAACGCTGGTCAAATAAAAGATGACATTGTTCAGCTCGGTGGTATCGTCCCACTTGTTATATGTGCTCACCCGCTCGTATGATGTGAGCCAGTCTTCAGCGTCATGATCGTCAGTACCGCTGAAGAGTGCCGGGTCCCGCTGCCAGAGGGAGCCGGAACAGAGGATTGGTGAGCCAACCTGCACGGCTTGGTGGTGGGCGGCTTCAGGCATAGCGGGGGTCGGTAGCGTGCGGTTGCGCAGGTCCAGGGAGGTACGAGGATGCTAAACCAAACCTCCACCAAATGTAACGGGGGCTTAGGTTAATGCTGAGGCGGCAGCGAAACCACAGCAGCGACCGAGTCTCTCGTCTGTTCAGGTCAGCAGGTGCTCGGTCTGAGCGATGGCAGTGCGGCTACCTCTTCTTCTTCTTTTCCTCAGTAAATATAGGATGATGCCCTTCTTCACAATATATGTACCCAGTGTTGCTCAGCCGACAATAACACATGGCTAAATTTGGCCGTGTATACTTGCAATGGGCGTAAATTGCCGTTTAGGCGCAGCAGATCAAATTGGCACAGCATGGTGCAATTGGCGTAGGACTTCCACCCCTGCGTGAACAGTTTAACCGCGAGTTATATCCTGTTCTTAAAGTAGCTTGATTTTTGGCAGCTTAGGGCCTTGGCGAGGTACATTAACCATGACTGCTCTTGAAGCCTAGGAAAGCGCAGTCATATGGTCTCCTTTAATTGAAGGAGCCAACATACATAATTTTTGTTACAAATAAATGCCAGTTTCGTTGGATTGGATTTGGCATTTTTGGCTGTGAAATGAGAAGTCCACTTACTACGATCCTCGGATACAACGAATGCACTTCGTGTCACCTTCAGGTTCGTTGTAAGCGGACTTGACTGTCTTTCACTTTCAAGAATACCTTTGTTAGGCATGGAAACTATGCAAGCATCCAGTGCAGGTGTTGATGCACCAGGTAGTTTTGCGCACAAAGGAAAGTAACAAAACTCAAGGCAAATAAATTCAATATGGTTTGTAAGCTGCTTGAAGAAAAAGGATAACATATTTTCAAGAGACACAAGAGTAATAATGACCACATAAGCTTTACAAAGTGCCGCTACTGACGTGTGGTGCAAATGATCAGGTTTCACATTTTTTAACTTCACTGCATTCTGCATTGTTACTCCCAGACAAACTATTGCAATTGTGAGCATCGTGCCTAATGTACGATATGTTTTGCTTCAGGCTGCAATGAAGGCTCAGGTAGGTCATCAAAATGTGCAATAGGTGTGATGCACGGGTTATCAAACAGTTATGTTTCTTCCAGTTCTTTGTCATCACCAGCACCTGGAGTGACATGTTACAGCACATTGTTGGTATTTTCCTGTCATTTCTCATCGAGAATAACTAACCACTGTGTTATGCTGTCTGTAAAACTACTATAAGCATCAGGGCACCTTAGCTAGGTGTTACGTACGGAGCATGATTTACCATATTTACATGCGTAACTTGCGGCCTCGTCTAATTTGCACCCCACTTATTTATTGCCTGGGTTTATAAAAAAACTTTTACTTGCAATCAGGGCATTGAACTCTGGACTGCACCTCCATCTTCCATGTGATATAGCGCGTCGCAAAGCAACATTACTGTGCTGTCCATGGCTTGGCGTTGCCTTCACAAATGAATATGCTTTCCGGATCACGATGGCCGATGGCCCTTCTTGTTAAACTGTCTTGTGTAAACTGTGTGAAGAGACAATCGGTCATCTCCTGTGTGAGTGCCCTGTCTTTGTGAACGAAAGACGTAAGCTGTGTTGTGCTCTGGACCGCCTTGATCCTCGCCCTTTCACAGAGGCCAAGATCCTTGGTCCGTGGCCCCAACAGTCGACTGCCATCAGGTGCTGTTTTGTTTTTTGCGAGAGACTGCCTTGATCGACACATTGTGACTGTGTTTCCCGTTCCTTCTCTCTTCCCTCTTTAATCCCCCCATTCCCTTCCCCAGTGCAGGGTAGCCAACTGGAAACCTTTCTGGTTAACATCCCTGCCTTTCTCCCCTCTCTGTATCTATCTTTTACTTGCAAATTTTATGCTCCTTGCAGTGCCAAACCATCAGCATGCATGTGAATGTGCACAAGGGAGGCCTGGGAAGATCGGCATGGCCGTGTCGCCATGTGTAGCTAAGAAAAGTGTGAGCGGCAAGAGGACGCCCCCATGGCCGCCTCAAAAAATTTCTATTACGTGCTGTTTACCCGGCTTCCTCGTGCCTGCAGTCCCTTTCCCGGACGAAGAGTTATGACCTGCCGGAAACCACCAGTGCGTGGCGAAGTCTGAAACTCCGAACTGCTTGCTGTTCGATCTGCTGCGAGTCAGCCCGGCCATATTCAAGAGCGTTATTTCAGCTCCCTTTATCTCCATTAGCCCCCGACTGCTGGCATTGCGACTGTACCATTTTTTCGGCCAGTGAGGGGTGCAAGATATATATATATATGCTGCATAATGCCACATACAGGTGGAAATATGCAGCATATATTTCGCATTATGACCTTTGTAGTTATCTTTTAGGATGTGTCAGTGAAATCTGTGTCATTTGCGCAAACCCCTTTTGAAGTCTTAATTTAATAAAAAAAAGTACACACATTAAACGAGTAAACATGGCGTGTTAACAAGAGGCTGAAACTGATAAGTTAAATGCTGATTCCAAAGGAGATTCAATGTGGCTACACCTCCTAGCTTCCATCACCATCTCTCTGAGCCTTTTTTTTTCTGTTTGACATATGCGTGTTCAGCTCATGTACATGAAGAATGACAGCGCTGCCTCCATTGGAAAAATCTGAGGTATGAAAAGTACCTGTAAGGCTGGCTGAATGCACAAACCACTCCACTTCTCAAGCAGCAACACTTTTTTTTTCCTTTTTTACCTTGCAATTGAATAGATTCCACAATGAATCCTTTTCTCAATCAAGCAACGTAGGCACGTTTGCAATGTCCTTGGACTAGGGCATCATGACATGAAATGCTTGAAAGATGGCACCAATCTCTTTTTTTTGTGTGTGTGTATAGCATGTGTTTGTTAGCATCAATGAAGGAACTAGTTTTAATGCTATTTTCTTGAACACTTCATTGGTATTCAAACCTTTCCTCACCACATATGAACTTCTACCTGAGCAATATCAAAAGTGAGAAGTCCATTGTTATTTTTCTATTATGCACTGACCACGTGGGCAGTACACATGGCTGAATGGTACTGCAACAAAAGATCAGCCTATCTACTACTTCCTGAAACTTGTGCCTAAAAAGGGACCAAACCAATCCCCTGCCAGCGAAGTGATTGAAGGTTGGGGTCCCGTCTAGTAGGTAAATTATGAATAGCTCAGGTGCGTCTGAACCCACCTTGCTTTTCCTGCTGTTATTTGGGTTGTGTAAACCATACTCCCAAATGCAAGTTTTTTTTTGTTTTTCAAAATTAACACTTCACCTTTCACATTCGCTCGGTGAGCGAGTGCGAGCTCCCAGTTAACAAACCCCAGCCAAAACGCCAACTGCACTGCTATGCCTTGCAACCATGAACCAAAGATCTCACTCTGTCACATGTGACATCATAAATTTAGCCTTGAGTGGTATGACCAAGAAACTCGTTCTTCAAAGGGGCCCTGAATTATGCATTAAGCATGGTGAGCTATGTTTAAGAAAATTTTCTTTGATGACATCACTTGCTAGGTGCCCAACAAATTCACAAGGCATTTCTCGTGGTTGCCGAAGAGGTGTTTCAGGGTCTCTTTAAATTCAGCTTGCTCAGCAAAGAAAAAAGCCACTCGGCACCAAACAAGAAAGAAGGAAAGATGCTTTTTTTCACCTGTGAACTCAGGTAAAGAGAGAACTTGTGAAGCCCTTCATCATGCTCGTTGAGAAGAGGAAGAATTTTATGATATCTCCTACATTGACTGCCTATTTAAACGTTTTCATCACTATCACACGAAGCCTGTTTTTCAGCTGCACGGAGTGACGAAAATGCCTCTTCCAAGCTGCTACCTGGAAACGAAAAAAAAAGAAACCGACAATTGCAAAATGTAAATTATGGGGTTTAATGCCCTGAAGCATGTGCTGTCATCGCGCAGCAGATGGGTGTTTTTGTAATTCACCTCCACTGAAATTCGGCCAAGGCGGCCGCTACCGAACTTGTGACCTTGGAATCAGCAACCAAATGCCAAAGTCACTGAGCCGCCATGACGGGTAGAAAAAGAAATCTCTTGCAAAACAAATTGATTTAGTGATGATTTAGTAATGCTTTCCCACTGCATGTGAAAAGACATTACGTTTGACATAATAGCCCATGCTTTGCAATTAAGAATGAGATTATTTGAACATATAACGTTGCCAAACCTACAAATGGTGATAAATTCTAACAAATTATATTCTTCGAGGATAGTGCGCTAAAGAAGTGTGCTTACTTGACGTTCTCATTTTTTGCTACAGTATGTAGAGTTTAATGTCCCAAAGCCACATATGGTTATGAAAATGGCATAGTGAAGGGCTCCAGATTAATTTCAACCACATGGGGTTCCCTAATGTGTACTAACATCACACAGCATATGGGCACTTTTGGATATCGCCTTGAATGAAATACCACTGCCATGGCCGAGGATTGACTCAGCAGCTGAAAATCATAGCCACTAAGCTACTTTTTTTTTACAGGTTCCAAATATTACTTGCACTTAGAAAGTTACGTTTCAGGATGCACTAGACACTTTAAAACTTTCAATAGTATTTTATATAACCACACTCACCTCATATCGAGGTGCTGAACTAAGCACTTATGCTCAATAAAATGTACACTGACCTTCTTGATTATCAGCTGTGGATCTTTTCAAGACAGACTCATCCAGGCTCAAAAATCTATGAATGTGTGCTGCTGCCTGCACATCACATACATCAAACATGAAACAAATTACCGTGAAGTTTCACACCAAAATCTTTTGTTCATCGTGAATAGTGATAAAGAGAAAATACCTGTTCATAGTCCTCATTCTGCAATGCAGTCTGGACACCATCAGTGCAGAACTTCAGGTCCAAGATATCTTCAACCCTTTGGACACATTCAGTCACTCGGCTCTGTGCAAAATGGGGTTAGTTTAAACTGACAAAACAGATGTCCAACTGTATGCAACATTTTTACATTTTTCATTCAAAATTCAGTCATAGCTAAGCACGAAAAAACAAATTTATGCAGCTGGCAACCACATGCGGCATTTTATGTGGTGTTACGAACTGCTAGCGTGGATTACCATCTGCACTAAGAACATGACTAATACCCCTGCCACACGGGCACTTTCAAAGGCTATCGTGTCGACAGCCTTCGAGATTCTCAATCATTATTGAAACTCAAAGGAATTCTGCCGCTGTTACACGGCAAACTATCACCGTCGAGAGTTTTCGTCATCTCACACCAAGGTGTTGTGGCGCCACCGTCGCCGCCAATAATTTTGCAGGCATGCTAGCAATGACTAGCAATCAGCTTACAAGTTTAACCTGAGAGGGTTAATCACAAAATTTTTATTCGTTATGGTAATATTAATCACTTTTGAAATGAACTTTGTTGTCTTTGACAAGCTGTAGTAGCATTATTGAACTTTTGAAGAAGCTGATGTCGGCTGTTTTTGTACCACTGGCAACACTGGTATTAAGCTTGCTGCAGTGTTTTGTAGCTCGGCCTGCCTTTTTTTCAGCAAAACAAGCTGTATAATTTAAGGTCCCATGTTTTTCAAAGATGATACAGCAGTGATTTTATTCCCCAAAGTGTTGCTGTGTGCACTCCATGTCCAAGGGTGCACGCAACCCCCTCTCGAAGGCCTTTGAGATTTTGATAGAGTTCCACAGTGCTACGTTGAGTCGATAGACTACTGACTGGATGACCATCAGAGCCGCTCATGTAGCAGAGCTCAAGTGGCCTTTGAGTCTACTGACTACCGGTTCGGTAAAGGACTGAACCCCTTTTGAACAGTGGGCATTTTAGGATGAATTCTTCAGATGAGTCCCATCATAAGCTGGACAACTTGGGCACCTGTGTATGGTACCCCATAGATGCAATACAAAAAAAAAAGATAGCATACGCCAACTCAAACCCATCGGTGAACACAACTTTTGCACTGCTGTGCTCACTAGCATTTCATTGCACCAATTTATGCAGCTGACACATGACATATTAAAACATAAAAAACCAATGAGGAGAGCACCAACCTAAAATTCTGGTCTATGAACTCAATAACTTTTCAAGAGCATGGGGGCAAAGAGCACTGTTTAGCACTACTTGATCAGTTGCCATCCTATATCCCCTTCAGGCACTGTGTCCACATATGTGGACACGACCTAAGCATTCCCATATTTTCGTATACAAGGTGAATTTCCACCTTTGAATTCCGTGCCCTTGACATTTCAGGTCCTCCCTATCAAGTTGGTGATGCCATCTCTTGCAGCTACTGCGAAATGTGTCTATAAACAACAAGTAAAGATGGACTTTTTTTGGGCGGGATGAGTAAATAGCTTTTATTTTTGCATGCTCTCTTTTCAAATGGTCGTGAATGATGCAATTTACCATTCGGAATGTGTCAATAACGTGATGTAGAAATGGCACACTAATTTTCACTGTCATAGACGATGAAAAAGTGGTGTGGTAGATGTTCAGAGTGGCGTGTCCACAAACGTGGACATGGCATCTTGATGCTGAAAATATCAAAATGGCGTTTCCTGGCCTCTACGCGCTCCTTTTTTTGGCCAAGTCTAGTACGAAGTGGGCTTATTGCTCACAGATGTTAAAAGCCATTCTTCTACAAGGTGAACATTGAACGATTCCAGTGCTGAAGCGTTGTTCCTGAAAAAAGCAGATGGAGAAGTACCTCCAAAGAAGCGCGGACAGCCGGCCGAGCAATGAATGCCCACATTTTGTCACAAGGAACCCTCACAACACTGAACCATTGCCGACAAACACAGCTGCTATGATCAGTGCATAAAGTCAGGGGGGTCTCGGAGTGTATTAGATGCCCTCCAATATTGAAAAGGGATCTGAGACCCCCCATGGCTGAATGTATACTGCATGAATCCAAAGGAAGCCACCATTTTTTATGCTTCTTGTCAGTGGTGGTCGGTACATTTCTTCTTGTTTTGAAATCATTCTTATCATTTTGATAACTTCCCTGCGGTCTTTAGCAAGAATCATTAACATATTTTATAAAACTCGAGACAGAGAAAAATACAAAGCGGGGGGCTCTACACAAGGGGTGGATGAAAAAGGAAAACCCGTACCCTCACACCACGGGTCAGTCGAGAGCTCGTCGCTCAGCTCCAAGGCTACACAACAACAATCAGCACACTGGTAGAGTGTGGGGATCCTTTAAGGTCTCTGACACAAACTGAGCAAAGAATGACCTTTAAAAATGATTTCTCCCCCTTGTAAAAACCATGTGTAAAACAGGCCGGAAGTCCCTTCCTCTCTCCCTCTCCACCTGTGCTCAAATCGCTGAGACCCCTTCGACAGAGCCTGACAGGCTATGATGGAAGCAACGATTGGCCTTAACTTCTGAACACTTTAAATGCGCAACAGTGCAGACATGAAGGCTATACTTCCAAACGCCGCATTCGGTGCCGGAAATGTGAAATTTTCCTTTGCCTGTCGTCACAGAACCGAGTTTTTTATCTCTTTCATAGTCATTAACTAAAGAATAACTCTCTGAAGCATATACTCTCATAGCTAAACATGTCTAACGATCAGTTAGAAAAGGCAAGAAAATGTTGCAGTTGTAAGGAAGACGACGGGCATGTGAGCGAGCCACGTGGCCATCGCCTGGTGCATGCTCCAGGCTGGACTAGCTGACCTCAAACTGCTGTTGGCCCTGCTCCAGTTAAGAAGCTTCTCCGAATAAACCCCACCTTACATTTGGTGGAGGTGCGGGCTAATATCCTCTCACCCTGCAACTCCGCAGCCGAATGCTACCCCTTACCGTGATGCCTTCGGAAGCCAACCACCAAGCCGTACAAGTGAGCCCGGCCGCCATCATCTGTGCTGGTTCTCTCCGCCAGCGAGACCCCGCTATCTACAGCAGCACAGACGACCATGATGATGAGGACTGGCTCACATCATATGAGCGGGTGAGCGCATGCAACAAGTGGGACGTGGAAACCAAACTGAACAATGCGATTTTCTATCCGACAGGCGTGGCGAATCTGTGGTATCGGAACCACGAGGCGGACATTACATCATAGTCCTTTTTCAAAGCAAACTTCTCAGAGGTATTCGGCCGTCCAGATGTCAGAAAACTCCATGCCGAACAGATCTTGTGCTGTTCCTCCTACCTGCTGCGACAAGCGCAGCATGTAGGAAAGAACTTCACGAGTTACATCGAGGATGTCGCCGATCTATGCATGCACAGGTGAACGCACAGATGTCCGAAGCCGACAAGATGAGGCATATTTTCACGGGGCATTGATGACGACGTCTTTCAGATGTTGTTGGCACGAGACCTGGGCACCGTCGCGAAAATCGTCTCCCTATGTCAGAGCTTCGACGAACTCCGCAAGCAGAGGGCTCTGACACGTGAACACACCAGGAACGTCGACTCGCTTGCTGGCCTGAACGATGCAAGAGACCAGTCATCGCTCTTGCCGCACATCAAGAGCTTCATCCGTGAAGTTGTTTGGCAGCTCTCGCTTTCACGCCATCAAGAGCCATCATCACACATAACTCCGAATCTGCGGTATATCATATAAGAACAGGTCGCTGTGGCTCTCCCGCAGGCCCCTCAGCCCACACCTCTCGCGGCCCCGCTGACATATGCGGACGTTGTTGCGCGACCTTGCCCACGTACCTATGTGCCGCCTCCTGGTCCCGTTCGAGAGCCCGCTGCTTTTATTCCACCGCCTGCTCATCTGCGAACCTCCTGGGGCACGCCTGATAATATTCGACCGCCTGCTCAACTGGGAAACTTATGGCCCACGCCTGACAACCACCAAATCTGCTACTTCTGCAGCTTGCCAGGTCATGTGGCGCGGCTTTGCCGATGACGCATGCACGTCTCATGACCACCTCCTGAAGTTTCCGGTTACTGGTCCCAGCGTCAATACTCACCTCCTGCTGAGCCGCCTTTAAGCCGTTCTCTGTCTCCTGAGCGCATCACTGCCTTCTCTGGACACCGTTTGCCTTCTCCGCGTCGCCGCTTCACCTCTCCGATGCGACGGCATCCCTCGACCACTTAAAAGGAAAACTAGGTGCCGCAGCTCCTGAGGCGAGAATTGCGCAGTCGTCGAAATTTGAAAGGCCTCGTTTGTCTGCCGCTAATTTATTTGAAGTTTTTCTAGAAGGCGTATCTGTAATGGTGCTTGTCGACACTGGAGCCCCTGGGCCTCCCCAGTTGTCCTTGTCAAGAAGAATGGCTCCGTTCGATTTTGTGTCGATTAACACCGCATTAATAAGATCACACGCAAAGATGTGTATCTTCTGCCTCGTATTGATGACGCTCTGGACTGTCTACAAGGCTCTGAGGTCTATTCTTCCCCTGATTTGTGCTTTGGTTATTGCCAGGTCCCAATGGCAGCTGCAGATCATGTCAAAACCGTGTTTGTGACCCCTGACGGCCTCTACGGGTTTACCGTCACGCCTTTCGGCCCCTGTAACGCTCCTGCTACTTTTAAGCGAATGATGGATACCGTTTCGCGTGGCCTCAAGTGGAAGACATGCTTGTGCTATCTAGATGATATAGTTATCTTTTCACCAGACTTTCAAACGCATCTATGTCGTCTGAAGCACGTCATGACATGCCTCACAAACGCAGGTCTGCAGCTGAACTTAAAAAAATGCACCTTTGCTGCCTGTGAACTGACAATTTTAGGCCACATTGTGTTGAAAGACAGTGTACGCCCTGACACTGCGAAACTTCGTGCCGTGGCTGAGTTTCCCAAACCCTCCACCCCCAAGGAACTTCACAGCTTCTTAGGGCCCTGCTCTTATTTTAGGCGTTTCATTCGCAACTTTGCCTCAATTGCTGCCCCTTTGGCTCAGCTGTTCGGCACTAATGTCGATTTTTCGGCTTGGTCATCCGCATGCAACGACGCCTACAACACTTTGCGTCGACTCCTCAGGGCACCACCCATCTTGCGCCATTTCGAACCGGCGGCCCCAACTGAAGTCCACACGGATGCCAATGGTATTGGTCTCGGTGCAGTGCTCGCCCAGCGCAAATATGGATTCGACGAATATGTCGTTGCCTATGGCAGCCGCACACTTACCAAGGCTGAGTCTCACTACTCTGTGACTGACAAAGAGTGCCTTGCCATTGTGTGGGCCTTAGGCAAGTTTCACCCTTACGTGTACGGCCGTCCTTTCAATGTCGTTACAGATCATCACGCCCTTTGTTGGCTTTCTTCACTAAAAGATCCTTCCGGCCGCCTGGCGCGATGGGCGCTGCGTCTTCAAGAATATAACACCCGAGTCATCTACCAGTCGGGCTGCAAGCATCAGGACGCCGACGCCTTGTCTCGATCCCCGCCGAATTTGCCAGCCTCTGCGCCATCTCCCACCATCACTGACCTGCCTTCTGAACAGCGCAAGGATCCCTGGATTCGTGCTCTTTACGACTTTCTTTCCAACCCATCGGTGGTTACACCATACCGCGTGCCGTGAAGTCAAGCTTCACATTTGGAGATCAGATATAACCTGCTTTATCGCCGTAATTATCATTCTGATGGACGAAAATTGCTCCTTGTCATTCCTCGCCACCTCCGGTCCAATATCTGATCATATTTTCACGCTGACTTACAATGCGGCAATGCGGGCCTTTTCAAGAATTACACGCACCTCTGCCTCCGCTACTACTGGCGTGGCATGTACAATTTCGTTTTGAAATACGTACGCTCGTGCCTTGACTGCCAACGCCGCAGGACACCCACTAACCGTACTGCTGGCGAGTTGGAGCCGCTATCTTGTCCGCCTCGCCCTTTCGACCGTGTTGGCATTGATTACATGGGCCCCTCCTGTATACTACTTCTGCCAAACGATGGGTCATTGTTGCCGTTGATCCCCTCACGAGGTATGCTGAAACCACCGCGCTCTCTGCTGGCACGGCACAGGATGTGGCATCCTTTCTTCTGCGTCGGTTCATCCTTCGACACGGTGCCCCTCGTGAACTCCTCAGCGACAAAGGCCGCATCCTCCTATCTGATGTCATCAAAGCTCTGCTCTGTGAGTGCAACGTCATCCACCAGAATTGCACCGCTTACCACCCTCAGACCAATGGCCTCACTGAACGCTTTAACTGCATTCTGGAGGACATGCTGGCTATGTACGTCTGTTCGAACCCACACACTGGGGTCTTATTCTCGCGTATATTATGTTCGCGTATAATACTGCTACGCAGTCTACAACAGGATTTTCTCCTTTCTTCCTCCTTTATGGGCGACATCCCTCCATTCCCACTGATACTGTTGTCCCCTACCCCCCTGACACATCAGAGTGCACCACCATTTCTGAAGCCGCCAGGCACGCCGAAGATTGCCGCCAGATCGTTCAGTCGCTCACGACAGCTACCCAGTCCCTTCAAAAAAACACCACGATGAAGATCAACCTACGCAGCATTTCTCGCCCAGCTCACTTGCCTGCTGTGGATACCTCCCCGTACTCCGGGCCTCTCCCGGAAACTGCTCGTTAAATATCAAGGGCCCTATCGCATCTTGAAGCAAACATCTCCCGTCAACTATACTGTTGAGCCCCTCACGTCGTCACCCGATCTCAGACGCCGCGGTCGTGAGACTGTCCATATCCAGCGCCTCAAGACATACTACTACCCCGTTATCTTGTCCGCCCCTAAAGTTGCCAGGATGGCTCCTCTTCTGTCCGGGGGCCATTGTAAGGAAGACGACGAGCATATGCGCGAGCCGCATGGCCATCGCCTGGTGCACACTCCTGACTGGACTAGCTGACCAACTGCTGTTGGTCTTGCTCCCATTAAAAAGCTTCTCTGCATAAACCTCACATTACACAGTGTTTAGGTTCTTGTAGCAGCTTTGAGGCACTATGTCGACATATGTGGATGCGAATAAAATGTGCTCAAATGTGAAAATTCTTGTGTAATTTTTTACACCTTACTTCTGCTTGGTCGACTGATTGTGATTTATGCAAAAAAGATTTTTCCTTTCAGCAGTTTTAATTGGTGCCTGAAGGGGTTATGAGAAGAGGGGCAAATATAAAAAAAACTAAAATCTACAACAGCTGAATGGCTCTGAGCAAGTGCTTTAAGAGATCTGTCTATAAACTTTTTTCTTCTGAGTGTACAAGAATCTTTAAAATTTTTCTTTTTGCACTTCTTCATTCTGAGCTCTTATGCAACTATATATTTCAGGGGCTTTTACACGGCTGAATTGCTGATCCGCTGAAAATATATACAAGGTTTCTGTCTCTTTAGATTCACCGCAGAAGCAGTCAGCTGTTTTGAAGTACACTGGAAGCGTTAAAAAACTGGAGGGGACACTTAAGCTCTGCCGTAAGGGTATGACTTGATAGCACTAATAGGTCAATGCCCATATATGCGGAATTGGTCATTCTCTACTTTATATTCATGGATCCCTGGGAGTCCTCATACCACTCCTGGTGCAGCGGTGCAGTGGTTAAGTGATGTGCCACTGCTCTGCGATTGTAAGTGCTGCCACCGGTGGGGCTCATGAGAGCTAGGTTGCTCTTCCCGAGCAAGGTCTTGTGCCCAATCATTAATTTAAATACGACCTGCCATGGCGGGCCGTTAGCTCACAATCCGATGGGAAGGTTGTGATGTCACAAGGTCATGTGACCTAGATGGCCCGCCTGCCACCTAGATTGCTTCTCTGGAGAGTTTTCGTGGATTTTTTGCGCGCGGCCAATGGCCCACCTGCCACCTAGATTGCTGCTCTGGAGAGTTTTCGTGGATATTTTGCTCGCGGCCAATGGCGCCGATGATGGCTTTTCTGCAACACGTGACCCTTAACACTATCGCATTAACAATCAATATCGCAATGGTGATCCACAATGTAAAACAACATCAGCAGAGTCTTGCCTAGGCCAGGCTATTCATAACACGACGAAAAAAAAAAAAGACCATCAAGACGATACTTTTAGCTTCTGTGATTCACTTCATAGGCAGTGTCAAAGCTCATTCCAAAGTGAACGAAGCCTGGACTCCATGTGTGCGAAAGAGCGAGCGACGCGACAAGGTGGCACGGCGACGGTCACTCCGTCGCTTGTGGGCAACCTCCATGCAAGCGAAGGCGGCAGGCGACGCGCACCCGCGACGTGCACAGAGGACTCCGTGCTTTGCGCACTCAAGCTTAGAAACACGCCCGTAACCTGTTCTCCCTCTTAAAATTTTGTGAGTGTGCCTCACAGTCAGGGCCAAAAAAAATATTTTCTCTATGGCAGCGGTGTAGCGGCAGTGGAGATAACCAACGGCGTGCTTGTGGAGACAAAGTCACATCGCGGATTCACGGGGGAGGTGTGCTTTCGTTCGGTGCCTGTGCACTCCGGCTTAGTAAAAACACTCCCATAAACTGTCACCGCAATCTGATTGTTAGTGAGTAAACTATAATATACCAGTGAGAATGCGCGCCGCGAATGTTTCTGCACGCATATACAGTAGGAGTGCAGCGGCACGGTGGATCGAGCGCCGGTATCCGCGGCACGACACGCATCTCTCCCTGCAGTACACCCGCTCCAAATGCTGTTAGCCCTCCGCAACCAACAAGTGGATTGTTTTAATTATTTAAATCATGCGAGTCTGCCTCTCAGCTACAAATCCAAATATTTTCTCGACGGTGGCAATGACCAAGACGGCGCGCTGGTAAGGTTTCGTGAGATGTACTCGTGACAAACCATGGACAAACCGGAAACGGCTTTGTGGGGCTCTGATTTGCCAGTCGCATGGTGGACTTCCGGGCGACGAGCGAAATTTTCTGTGGGTGCAGATCCGAGCGACACGGCAAGCGACACATGCATTTTGCTTCGTGCGACGGCGTCACTCGTTGATTGCCGCCGTCGCCTTCACGTGAGTTTTCGCGTACATGGAGTCCAGGGTTGAACAGTCAGGAGTAAAACTGATGCGCACAATGGAAGGTGTTATTTAATTGCAATGCAACGCCAAGTTATCAGCATTTTCAATACGCAGGAGCACGACTGATAAGAATGAAGAAACTGACATGCCTGCAGATGAACGCAGTCCACCTTCGGCTATGTCCATAGCAGGTGCCACCATGATATGGCGGTACTAATCTTGGTTAAACCAAAGCTTGCATAGTGTAAACCACTTCTGCTCTCAACAGCATGCTGGTCATCAGTGCCAACTTTGTAGCAGCAAAGAAAAGTAGAGACAAGACAAGTGCTGTTCTATGAACTGAAGGTTCCTGCTAATGCAAGAAAATTTACAAGTGTACACTGCACCTGCAAGGAAAGGCTACAAATAGCCATACATTAAAATAAACATCATGACAAGCAGAACAGGATATCCTACACACCTTTGCAGAGATGGCTAGTGGAGAAAAGAATAGCATTTGCACCTGCATATCGGATAAACGACTGGCTTTGGAAAAGTGACCTGAATCACAAAAATTATGGCTGGAGCCAATCTGCAACTCCAATAAAAAAATAAATTCCTCGTGCTTAATGGATATCTTACAAATCTCTTCTAATGTTTAACACTATTCCACCAGTACTCTTGTGTCACAGATGCAGCAACAGAAATCCTACAATCACTAAGATAAAATGCACTACAGAACTACAACAAATACTGCCAAATTTTTCACCTTTGCTAGGTCCAACTGTCGAACTTTGCTGCTAATGTTCTCGGCAAGTGTAGAAGTAAACGATATCATGCTTGCAAGTTGCTCCGCGTCTCCATAGACTAGCTGAAACGTTGGCCTGAAAATAAAAAATATACTGAGTGACATGCCATTATTTGCATATGTGTGCACACTGATGCCCCCCCACACACTTTACATGCTCACTGGCAAATGACGTAGTGGACCATACATTCTGCCTGATAAGCTACTTCCAGCACACACAATCACTAACAGTAAGTGTTGCATTACTTCACCACTGCAGTGTGTAGGAGCTGTTTAAACAAGAGCCGCAGCTCATATCTACTGCTGCTGATTGCTATAGGGATGAACAGATTGAAAGTTTGGTCGAGTTTACCCGACTACAAAGCCATAAAAACAAAAATCTAAAATGTTTTCACTGTGTGTACACAACGAAAAAAGGTCTACTTCTCAATGGTTTTATAAACTGCACAATCTGGGTGCTCCACTTTTATGCAGGACAATCAGTTTTGCATAAAAACTTCACAAACCCAGTGCTGGGAACGAGCACTTTGCAGCAGGCTGCGTAGAAAAGTAAATTTAGAGCAGCTTCTTTATATCTGGCAGCAGGAGTCTGATGGAGAGAAATAAAAGAATGCATAGGAATTTATACTCTAGATTATAAAGGTGCGCCTTGAGGAGAAGTGAACACTTCAAAGCACACATGTGAAATGGAGAGCTTAAGGGCATCAGCAGAAACTGCCCGGGAAGTAAGAATATGGACAAAAAAAAAATGGGCTGCATGAAGCAGTAGCACCACATTCATTCCTTTCGCTTCTGCACAACCACTGAGAGATACTAGCAACCATTCTGTCTCTCCAGTCAATACTGATTACCTGCATTTAAACTCATTGCATATACCTCAATGAATCAGCTGCACCTTCCTGGACTTCCATTCTACCTTAGTTGCAAACTCTTTACATGTGGTAATGTTCATGTCCATAGCGTAACCATAAATTAAGGCTGAAGAGGAAGTAGTGAAGAGAAAGTGCACTGACAAGATCATGACAGGGTCCAAGCCACCTGAGCCTGGCCATGACGATAGAGGGCCACAGGGGACAAAGGCACAGAACTGTCTTGGCACGTGGGTAGGTCTGTACATGAGAAACATTTATTCATAGACCACAAGCCCAGGAATACAACGGAGGGGGGATTTGAGGTGCTACACGGACTGAGACGAGCACCTCAGGTGTGGCATACCTAAGCATGCAAGGTGGTTTCAAAGGCCGAAAAGTCCATCAAATAATCCTTGAGACAACAGCAGGTAAAGGATGGGAGGAGAGAGAGGAGCTATACAATAGCTGTGA
Organism: Amblyomma americanum; assembly: GCF_052857255.1. NCBI lineage: Eukaryota > Metazoa > Arthropoda > Arachnida > Ixodida > Ixodidae > Amblyomma > Amblyomma americanum. The sequence continues at coordinate 132,749 of NW_027526879.1, read as the reverse complement.
AATGTGGGTGGTGCAAAAGAATGTGAAGGGTGTCCAGCATTAGTATCACACTTGACAAGGGAACGTGGCACAACAGTGGCAAACATGCCAAAATCCAAAGACACAAGGAGCACTCAAAGAGTAACCTTAATATTTTTCCATCTGAAAGGAATGAGTTAGGCAGAAAAGTATTTTATCATTTTCCAAAATAGTCCCAAGCATGTTCAATGCACCTGAGCCAGCGCTCCATTAATGCCTTGATTCTGGAAGAAAAAAAGTTCTTCAGGTTCACTGTGCAGCTACAAATGCATTTCTTTCACATCATCCGCGCTGAACTTGCCACTGAGCACTCGCTGAAGAGTCCCAAAGTTGTGGTAATCACAAGGCGCCAGGTCGGGTGAAAATGCCGGTTGTGGAGGAACCCCAGATGGCAATTTGTGATCTCCACAATTGCACGAGCAGCTTGGTTCATGGTTTGGTTTATTGGGTTTAAGATGCCAAAGCTATTCAGGCTATCAATGATGCCATAGTGGAGGCTCTGGCAAATTTCAACCGCCTGGGGTTCTAAAACGTGCACTGCCATTGCGCAGTACACAGGCCTCTAGCATTTTGCCTCCATTGAAATTAGACCACCATGGCCGGGATCGAAGCCGCGTCTTTTGGGCCAGGAGCTGACCATCATAACTACTGAGCCACAGCGGCGCCTCAATTGCACGAGCTGTGTGTAGCAGTACATTATCATGCTGTAATAGCACCACAAGTCAGCAAGATGCGGCATTTTGACTTCACTGCACGTTTCACGTTTCAGGTGATTCTTCAGCAGATCACTGTATGAATCCCTATCTATAGTGAGTCCCATGGGCATGTAATACTCCACAATTGTCCCTGTACAGTCAGAGTAATGACAGTGTCAATGCGCTGGCCGACAGTGCTGTTTGAAATTTCTGTTTTAGGGACAACAGATTTCATGACACACAACTATCGGGCCAGAAGTTATGTGCCCAGCATTAACCTGCTCAAATTTACTCTATAGGAAAACACCCACTTGAACTTCGAAGTACCACAACAGCATCTCTGAGGTGCCCATTCAGTGTTCCTTCAGTTCAGAAGTACGGTATTTTGGAGCCCACCAAGTGGAAACTGTGATAGTGTAAGTTGTTGCATATGATTTGATGCACATAGCCACGACTAATTTAAAGTCTCTGCACCACCTTGTCGATAGTTTTTTGCCAATTTTCATGGACAATTGCACCCACAGGACAAATAACACCAGGCATAGTTAAGAGTGTGGGCATTCAAGGCAGGTTGCAGCAGTCCGTGCTGAAGCTGCACTTTTAAACTTCATGCCATTTATAAACCAGCTGAAATGACGGAAATGCATCCTCACACTGCTCCTCGATTCTTCAATGAAAACCAAAAGGCTTATCACCCTCAGTAGACAACGAATTTGCAGAGTGTGGGAACAAGACAACATTGGCTGCAGCAGTGGCTGTGCTGTCAAGTAAAAAATGCAAAATATGCACACACGCAGTTACTGTGCACAATAAGAGCAAGTGAGTAAGTATCCATTTGAATGAGTAAGTATCCTGTTCCATTAAAGTCCTTCTCAGCCTTCTCCTAAGAGCAAGTGAAAAAGTTTATGAAAACTAAGTGGGACTGGATTTTGTCAATCACCCTTGCCACCCTCTTCATCACTTAAAGCAAATTACGCACCAGTCATGCCCTTTGCAGCAGGCTTGTTACTAGGCGCAGGTCGACTCTCTGGTTGTTGGATTTCTATAAAGGTATTAAGGCACAGCTCTCACCCAATATCACCAAGAATATTCAACCTGTAGCAACACATAGCATACTATGTGAAATGGCACAGTATAGTGCCGCAGTCCAACCATTCCTAACCCATTCCAGCATGAAACAATTTTCAGTTAATTTGTTACATCTTCTTTTTAACCTCTGACTGGCTTTGTACATATGCATCATGCACACATAAGAATATGTATCAGAGGCTTGTTTCACAAAAGTAAGAGGGAAGCCTTGCCGAGGGGCGGGGCACACAATGTTACGTCAGATAACAGCCAGCAATACATTCCCCTAACGCCACATTTCACAAGGTGCACTGGACTCTAGGCTGCATGCATTGTATACCATATGTTTGTAAGGTAAATGTAGGCATAAGATCATAGCAACTGAGCTTACAAGATCTTGTGAATGTTGGTGATCTTTGCCTCCAACTCTGCGAGACCAAGCCATCAAGAGTCTTGGTCGCCTATTCCTAAAACAGAAAATAACGTGCAAAAAAGATTTTTCAAGCACAACAGCAACCACAAGATCAAATATCCAGCAACTAAATGGTAAGTAGGCGAATTCATATTTGAATACAGGGCTGCCTAAAACTTGTGGAGACATATTTGACGCTGACGGGTCCGTTACAATATAGTTCGACCTTTCTTTTTTATGATGCTCCTTGCGGGACCTCTCCTGATGCTTAACCTCTGCGCCGTTAAAACTCAAACATGAAAAGTAAAGCACCAAGGAGAAAATGAAGCACAGAGCGTGCACTCATACGGAGACAAATTCACCCGGTCCAAAAAGCAGTGCATGACAACTGCTGTGATTACGTAACGAATTCAGAACTAAACGGGTATATTAACTGCTGTCACTGTTGCAGAAAGACTATAAACAAAAATTAATAAATTATGCGAAACTTCGTCGTTTCCCATCCGTGCATGCATACGTGCACCAATATGAAACAGTCTCCGTTCGCAACCGCAGGTGCCTGTAGATTAAATGCAATACTTGACCTCTTCTATGCAGAGCTGTTTGTACATAGCTTCAGCTTCTTCCACAGATGATACATGGTAAATTGGGTCGCCACTCATTCCTAAACCGTGCACGGAAAGGGCCATAATGACACGTGACAAGGTTTGAATCAATATTGCTAAAGCTTTAGGTAAAATGGCGTCAAAAGTAGCACATCGCTTGCACGACTTTTCAGAATGTGTACCATCATCTCTTTAGACTAGACAACTATAATTTTTATGAAATATTGTAACGATGAGCACGTAATCACCCATCACACGAATCAACGCGGAACATGCTGGAGCACGGAGCGAGCGGCGGAGCAGTCAGTGGTGCAAAAAAGAAGGTGGGAGGCGTCCGCTACTGGCGATGTGCGTTCTTCGGCCGCTCGTTTTGTTTTTCACCGTTGCGAGTTGCAACGTAGCGTTTTCACTTCTCGCCTGCATCCTGACGTCCGCCACCACCACCACTGACACTGGTATGTGCACATTCATCTTTTGGCCTCAAAGAGCATATATACTTGTGGGTTTTGAGGGTATTTTAGGGTTTAACATCTCAAAGCGAGTCAGGCTATTAGGGACGTCGTAGTAGAATGGCACCCGATAATTTCGGCCACCCGAGGTTCTTTTACGTGCACTGCCGTCGCACAGTACACCAGCTTCCAGCATTTCGCCTCCATCCAATTTCAATAATTTCTAATATTTTCAAACACTTAATGAAATTACCTTAAAAAGTTTTCGTTAAAGCACTACCAGTGTCGGTAGGATTTCGTGAGTCGTACCAGTCGTCTGCTATTCCAATGTCGCCAGACTACACAATTCTCAGTGTCGTGATCCCCACTTGAGGCTTGATAATATTTTAAGCGTATATTATTGTACAGGATTGTTCTCACCCGCTTTTGAAATACGACATAACAATTTCAAACATCTTTTATGCGCGCTGATATCTTTCAATTGTACTATTCTTTTTCACTGATCGTCACTGCCATCATTTTCGAAGGACATCATTTTCAAATGACATTATTTTCGAATGGCATTAGGTGCTAATGTCATTCGAGAAGAATGACATTAAATTTTCTCTTCTTTATTAAATTTTTCTCTTCCTGTATTTCCTTTCGCTTCCGCAGGGACTTACGATTTTATGTGCCGGATTTAAAGAAAATTCCTGCTCGCAAAATACTGGCCTAATTGAGAGCAAACACCGCTTACAAGGTAGAATATTATTGCCTAAGTTGTTTGAGATCTAAACAAACATCGATATTTGCCTGTATTTTTAAGTGTAGCGGAGCTAAATTTTGGCGTTTTATGGCCAGATAAACGAGGAAGGCATGCAGCATTACCTGTAGCTTTCTCATGCCGCTTGCGAGCCAGACTGTCCCACTTTTCGTGCAGAATACAGCCAGCACAGAGGTGCCAGGCCGAAGTATGGGATGTCCTCTCGGCTGACTGCTCAATTTCCGGAGCAATCCTCTGGTGCAAGGCATTGGCCGCGGCCTGGTGCCAGGTGGCTCCGCGGAGGGACCGCAGATTCCTAGGCAGCCACGCACTGACTCAGGAAGCCGGGCGACGGCAAGTCTGCCAAGGGTGAGTCTTTCCTTCGTGTGCACGCTAGCCGTGGAATGTGAATGCACCAGAGGGGGTGCAAGCGCAGTGCGTCATGTGAAAGGCAAGAGGTGATTGTAGGTGGTGTGATGTTTCTGTGAACTACTGCTTGAGTGAACTCCATGAAACATGAAAAAAAAAGGCCACTCAACTCCTCTCAATATATGAATGGGCACTGAGCTGATGCACAAATGTAGATACACCGTGCATATATCATTGAGGATGCAAGCAAGTGTAACATAGAACAAGCAACACATTTTTTGTTTGTCATTAGCTTTGCCTTGCAACTGTTTCTAGCATAGGAGCTGAAAGAAAATGTGTACACAGCAGCAAGGCTGACATGCGGCTGCAATCAGAATATGATTTGCAACGCAGTGCTGGCATCAAAATGGCAAAAGTGACCAAAGCTGACTGGTTTCATAAGGTAATATATGCTGTGCCCGTGCTGCCTAATCTTGCCTGCCACTGTTGCCGGCTGATACCGGCGTCTCGGCCTTTTAGCGAGTGGGCCGAGCTACATGTATGGCATTGCGCTTGTTTACTAAACTGCTCCTAAAGTATTTCGTAGCCACTGAGTAGGATAAATTTTCGTATGCAAGAAATTACTGGACAAGTACCTCGCAGCAAAGGGGCATAATTTTTTCTCACTATGTTAATGCTTTGCATAGCTGCTGTGATTGAGGGGTCAAATCGTAGCTAGGTCGGCTAAATTTCAATTTAGCTGAAAGCAAAAACATTCCTGAGCTGGGTGACATCGGCACTCATTGGAAGAATTCCCACTGGTAGAAACTATTCCCGAGCCGTCCATTAAGTGTCCCTCGTAGCTGACTTGAGCCTTTGGGGTGCTACAAATTAAAAATTGGAGAAGCTGTGTTCCGAAAAGTTCGAAGCCAAAAGCATATAATTGCTTATGCAGCTGCTTAACGGTCATTGGATATATAATCTAGCATGTACCGTATATACCCGCGTAATGAACCCACTCTCATAATGAACCCGCCCTCCACTTTGATCTTCCAGAATCTACTTTTTTTTTCAGCCTTTAGCTTTTCATAGCAGGGTCCTCTTTTCGCTCAATAGGCAGTGCAAACCTTGGCAGCGTAGCAAGATGCTGCCCCCCCCCCCCATGTTGCATGCCATCATTCTGCCCACTTGTATGTTTGCACATGTGCGGTTGGTCAGTAAATGTATTATACGAGCACAATTTGTCGAAATTTTAAACGTAGTAGCCGGGAAATCGTGTTTTCTGGGAACGTATTAACCAGGAAAAATATGGCGTAACTCTATGGAACATTTTTAATGTCTGCGATTTTAAGCGTACCAACCGGGAAATCGTATGATCTGGGAATATATCAACAAGGGTTTACTGTAATTCAGTTTTCTGGAGCAGGAGTTGTGATACCAAGTAGCTTCATCTTTCATGCTCACTCTTACCACTTGTGGGCTTGTTACTTTTTTCTTCTGGGATGTGTAGGAGTAGTGTACTGCGGGGAGTGAATGATGGCCCTGGAAACAGTGTAATTTTGGAATATTATCATACTGGTTAAGAGAAAGCTGTAGACTTTTTGTGGTGTGAAGTCCTATTTTTGTTTGTTTTGTGTATGAAGCAATGAGACAAGAAAATTGGGCATTTTATTTTTTTCGGGGGTTGGAAAAAATGCCTTTTGATTTTGCCAGCGGTGCAAGTCTGTTTTTGTCTTTGATGCAGCTATGTGCCGCATGTGTTTGAAGCATTTAGCATTACTAGCTCTTATACCCATAGGTTAGCGAACTCACTCATGTGTGGACTCACACGGGCTCACTCACACTCATTTCAGATCATGATCTGAGTCGTGAGTAAGTCCGGACTCTCATTCCGATAACGATCAGAGTAGTGGTGAGTCCGGGCTCACATTCAGATCATGATCTGAGTAGTGGCGAGTCCGGGCTCACATTCAGGTTGCAATCTTAGACGTGGTGAGTCCAGGCTCACATTCAGATCGCGATCTGAGTTGTGGTGAGTCCGGGCTCACATTTATTATTTGTATCACGATCTGAGTCGTGATGAGTAAGGCAGTGAATCTGGGGTGCAGAATACGCTTCTGGTCGAGATAATGACATAGAGCAATTTCATCTCAGTATTTAATTTCTGTGGCGGTCGCATTTGCGAGAAATGTTTATTAGTTGCCGCACTTGGTCTCGTTGGGAGTTAGCCATGGCTTGCTGTATCGCGGAAGATTGGTGGGGGATTAAACTGGCAGCTACAGACCTCTAGGCCTTCCAGCAAGCTCATCTCAATTAGTGTTTTACATTTTCACATTGATATGAACTCGGAATTTTTGTTATTCATAGCACCGTATTTTTTACTTTTCTTATGCATGCAATGTCCAAAAAATACTAAGAGCGGATTTATCCTTTCCTTAATTATGTCGCGCCACACCGTAGTAATGGAAACACGAAAATTAGCGCAGGAAGTGTAGGATGGTAGCTACAATGAAGGCAAGAAAGATGACAAGGAGACAAGGAGTGACAAATAATTCTTGTAATTCGCACATGCAGTCAGCTGACAATACATTCACACTCCCTGTTCCTGATTCCGCAGCTTCTCTTTTTTTCCGTATACCGGTATGTTCGGAAACCAGGACAAGCTGTTCAACAGTTTTGGGCTGCAGGGACGCTCTCCTGGCTCTTTGGAGTGCTCCTGAAGAATAGAAGAGCCGCTCCACTGACCCCAATGAAGCTGGCACACCAAAACAGATAGCGGCCAGTCTGGACAGTCGGGGATGTTCCAACCCATTCTTTTCCCAAAATGAGAGGCATCCTTCAGGCGAGCTTGCAGACCTCAAGTAGGTGTCAAGCTTGGAGCTTTCTGCAGGGCCACCCGAAGGGCTCATACTATCTATAAACGCGTACGGATCATGTCCGTCCCAAGCCGGTTGGTCGCGAGAACTCCCAGGAGCCGTGGCGATAGTTACAATGGGCTGGCTCTGAAAGAGACAAAAGAGACACGTAAGTGGAAGCGTTCAGTGACGTTTTACATCTGAAAGTTGAGGGGTGTGGAACGTCCGTTTTATTCGAAGTGAATTGGTCTTTAGCACCTGCCTTTCTCAGAAGTTGTTAAATAGCAAGGCCTGAGCGTCTGTCGTAACAGCAGCTAGCAAAGCGGTCATCCTTGAACGATAGTCCTGTGTTCGCAGGCCGAACAAAATTTTATGAAGGGCTTCACTTACATAATCTGTGCAAGCAACCAGGCTGCCAATTTAGACGAACTGATGAACCGGTAAACACTCGTTATCCGTGCTCCGACCAAATTAAGATAAGCCCTGCAAGCAGTATGTAGAAAGGAATTTGAGTAGCACCTGTTCCTCAACGAGCAGACTCTCCACGATGGCCGTAGCCTCTTCTGGTGTCTGTTTCCTTAGGCCTGCCGCCACTGACGTCTGAAAAACTCGCAGTTTCTGGCGAGGGTTGAGCACGCTCGCTGCAACAAAATAATTATTTCGAAGAATGTCATTGAATCGTTCATCGATTTCTTACAGGAGCTTCCTCTTCAAGCCCATAAGCCTAAAAAATAAAACAATCCGATGCACTACAACCATACAACAGTGCATGATTATTGACGAGTAGCTGAAACTACTGGCAGACACGTTAGGAATTTGCGAGCCCGGTGGCCTAAGGTGGGTCATTTCATAAGTCGTTTTATTCTCACTTGATTGAAATGCAGAGCAGTTGCGTATTCTTTTTTTTTTTTGCTGATTTCACTGGCAGTCTCCAATCGCCGTTTATGCTTACGGAGAATGGCAGGCAGCACGAACAATATTTCTTATTTTTTTCTTACTGTCAGCTCACAAAGCCTGACAAGGGTAAATTATGACCTTTTGTCGACAAGTGATGTCTGAAGGTACGTTCAAGGAACCAAGGCTGCGTTCTGCCGCAGATTTCGCCGCACTTGATGTTCCTAATTCTTGGCATGTTCGTCAGAAATATTTTACAGGGGAGCTCAGGCCTTTTTCAGACGAGTAAGCTTCCAAATATTTTTCTAATTTAAAATTGCTGTAAATGTTTGAAGAATCCCCAAGACGAGAAGTATTTGCGAATTCGAAATTTGCAGGATGCCAAAAGTACCTGCCGAATTTGTCCCAAAATAAGCGCTAAATTCCAAACACTGCATGCAGGGGACCAAATAGGGGTTGATCAAAATAAACGTACGTCCAGTTACTAAACCAGTTACTTTCCTGCTGCAAACTTCGAAAGTGGTCAGCATAACAATAGGAATGTTTGGAGCCCTGCAATTATGCATGAATTGAGTTGAAGACAGAAAGGCCGAAATCTCAAAACATGTTTCACGCTAGCGATGGTAGTAGCAGATAGCTTCTGTTAAGGGAAAGTGTCCATTTTCTGGACAGACATATAAAAAAATGACCAGATATATTCTTATGTGTGTAAGTGGTAGCCCGAAAGGTAGAGCGTACTACGTGCTTATGGGCTGTTGCGCATGGCTATATTTTATTCTGAACAAAGTAAAATTGTTCTACTTACTCTGGAGCCCTGTAGCTGTCCACCTGGGCGTAGCAACCGGAGATGGTGAGAATCAGCTCAGCGGACGTGGGCCCATCGCCTTGAAGCCTGTCCGTGGCATCTGCCAATGGTTTCAGCAGCTTCAGGAGGCTTTGAATTCAGCTGATAGAGATTTCTCGAGGCGCAAGGTTTATGGTACGAGATGGATGATCCTCATTGTGCTGCTTTATCAGCTGCACAACTGCACTGAAGACTTCATCCTGAAAACAAAACGATGCATGTCCGTCATGTCAACTGCTCTCAACTAGAAATAAAAAAAATGGCACCAAGGAGAAGCTCTTAAGCTACCTTGGCTTTTCCATTTGAAAATAGCGTTACCGGTGTCAGTTAATGTCCGATGTATGGTTCCAGGAGCTCTTTTTGTACTTTTTACCTCCTCTTTGTAAGATAGGTATCAAGCTGGTGTCTGGAAATATCACTTTTTCACTGAAAGAAAAAACCAGATCTCCAACTCTGTCCAACTTACCGTAAAGTGGTAATGTCGTATGTTGAACACCGGAATTAGTGAGTTCTCTTTTAGGCAGTCCTAATGGGGAAAAGTTACAATTCTTCAGAGCCATCGATATTAGCTGACGGAATGACTGAACGAATATCTAGCACACATTAAGGAACCAGGCAAATGAGTACTGCTCGAGGCACAAAAATTGTATTATGCGTTTTCTTGAATATAGCTCCTGAACGTTCTATATTCAGTAAAATTCGGAGCCTATATGCATGTTGCCTATGTTCACTGAGAGGTTCCTTCAACTGTAAGCGTACCATCATCGCGGCCATCGTGTTTCAAGCTTGTCGGTATGCTTCCGGAAGTCATTTACAAGAGCATGCTGGAAATCATGGCACCATTGCGTTTACTTACCTCGGATAGACGCTTGAGCGCAGCCACCAGCGAGTTCCAGCGTGTGCCCGTCAGTGCAACAAGGTCTCTGTGGCATTGCTTCCGCAGGCGTTCAGTCCAAAAACAGGATCGTCTGAACAAGTTCACAATGGCGCTGACCAGTGTGACTGTTCTGTCTGCCGCCTCTTCTTCGCGCAGTGCTTTATTCACTGCAAGTTGCAGTGTGTGCACTGCACACCTCACCCTGTTGAAGGAATGAAGCGTTTCTGCTTCTGCACTTTCTGCAGGGCCTGTTTCCTCCCCAGCTGCCCAGTTCTCCCCATCGCAGTTGGCTTGGCCAGACGCTCTGTGAACCCAATCATCTGGAAAGTTTTCTGCCATTTCGAAAGCTTTCCTCATGCTAGAGGCGTTGTCACAAACGACCGCGCCGACCTGTGACTCGCGGATTCGCCTTGATGTCAGCTCTTCGACGAAAGTTTCCCTTATGTTATTTCCAGTGTGGCGGCCTTCAATGTGCTTGAATGGCAACTTGTGCTGCTGAAGGCATTTACGGAGCCCTTCACTACGGCGTCCCTCATAGCCTGAGTTGCTTTGGGACGTCTAACCTTTCTAAATCAGAAGCAAATCATTCTGTCATACCATCAAGGCGATTTTATTTGCAAATAATTTACAAGTGACTCGAACATCTTACTCCCTGCAATCGGCTCCAACTCTCATTGATGTTTACAAGCCCAGTGCACTTAAGGTATCAACCCAAAAATTTAGTCCCCCCCCCCTCCGATTACGCGCTATCCAGTTACGAATACTATAGCATTTCACCGCCGTTCCTGTAAAACTTGTTCTAGTCACGTCATTTGTATGTCACGCCCATGCAGGCAACCATGGCGCGCAACTTTATTTTGACCGCATCACGTCGCCCCCACACGAGCGAGGGGATCCTATTGTACGGCAAATCCTTTAACAACGACCCTTGCCCACAATGCGTAGTGGAGGGAACTTTTGTCAGAAAACTAAACATTTCAGCAGAATCCACAATTTGCAGAAATCTTTAAGTGAGCTTCTCCGCAAGGCATGCTTTCCAACGAAAAAATCTCATTCCCAGACGACACTCTCGCATTCCTTATGGAAATGAAAAGAGGAAAGTTTCTTCTTCTGAGTTAACTCGGGAATGTTGCCAGTTTACTTCAAGATGGTTCCGAGAGAGCCGTCGAAAGAGTACAGTGGTACAGCATAGAAAGGAAGATTGCTGCCTATGTTCTCTAGCACTACAGTGGAGGGTGGGAAGGAAATAGAAGGAAATGGGCGCCTTTGTTCCTCTGCCCGCAGCAGTGAGATACCTCGTACTATACCTTCTAAAAAAAATTTATCTGCTTAACAACATTGCTCCAACACCTTGCTTTAATAAAAAATGTGCCCACGTGGCTTACCCGGTAGCGTGCCTGACTGGCGACCCAAGTGCTGTGTGTCTAAATCAAGACTAAAATTTAGAAAGTTTTTTTGTTAAATAAAATCAGTTATTTCATAAAGTCAAGCTGTTGGAGTCATGCGGGACCACCATTAATTCACAATACAAGTCCAGTCTTCAATAATTTGCATTCCAGACAAACGCATGTGACGTCACGCGTTATGTGGGTATTGTGCAGCACAAGCAGAGTTTTCCGCTGCATAGGAGCCTTAACGCTTTGTGGAATCAAACGGATGCTAAGCTTCCGAAAACTAGGGGCGAGTTATACTAATACACATCTGCCACGCGCAGGAAATCGCAACCACGTGAATTTTTTTCAGGAGAACCACTGCTCAATGCACCATTCAAGGAAGCAACTATGAAAAAAGTAAAAGCTTCATAGGGAGGATTAGGAATACAGGAAAAGAAAATGGACAACTTGCAGAATATCGAGCGCACTCTAAAATTTTCCAACCAAGATCCCTCGTTTTTTTTTTTTAATAAACCACCACCACTACTACTACTACTACTACTACTACTACTACTACTACTACTACTACTACTACTACTACTACTACTACTACTACTACTATACAGCAATCCCTCATTCTTGTTCAGAAAGGGAGTGGGGGATGGCACTTTTTCTGTGTGGGAGAGAAACTGTTGGAAGGAAACTGTTGACCAGGGGTGCTAACACGAGGAGCGGGTCGAAACAGGTACTTGTCGAGGGAATGCATCTGTGTAAACGTTCAACAACATCCCTTTACTATCTCTCTCGAAAGCTGGTGGTTACCGTTGGGGGCAGCCCCCCTAACCTTTTCGATGAAGGATACAGTGGAGGGCGACTGACTCAACTCCAGCGCCAAAGCGCTTCAGTCAGCAGAGCAGGAAGTGAAAACCGGGTCTATCAACGAGGGTTTTTAGTTGGAAGAGACCTTCCCATAAGCTTTCTTGTAATTCTGCAAGTTGCTCATTCAAAGGGAGCTAGAAGGCCGCACATCATGTGATGACTTCGATAGAACTGCCGCTAAACTTTCACAGGAGCCAGGGAGCTATACTGTACATATAATCTGTTGTTGTTAGGCCTTTCAAGGGGTGTAGTGGTGATTATTCCACTAGAGCTCGTTTACCAGGCTACGCGTTCCGAAGCAGAACTGAGACTGTTTTCAGACTATGCACAAAGTTCTTAAAATGTTACCAGGGCGCATGGTCTGCTTTTCAGCGTAAGACGACTGGGAAGTTATATACTATGGTTGTCTGGGGTGCGAATAGTGCTGCTGTTACCCTGTACAGAGATTTTCTTGTTTGCAGATATTACAATTCTTACTACACGGCTTGTTGGCCTGGGGAGGACTGACGCACCCCATAGATTTTTCCACAACAGTGAAAACGATTGTACAGGGGTGGTATGGGCCACTCTTGAATGGGGAGATTTGGGTGGCGCTCCGCCCCCTCTCCCATTCTTTTTGAGCCAATCGTCGACCTTCCCACCTTTTTTACAGCTTAGCGATAGCAGAAATAAGGCAAAGCAAGGCAAAAAGCTACAAACATGAGCACTGCTCTCACACTTCACTCGTCGGCATGCACAAAAATAACCAGTTTCACAGACCCCGAACATCAGTTGTCAGTAAACTTTCCGACAATGCCACCACCGCCTTTTAGGCAAAGCAAAAATGCGAACGCCTAAACATAACGTGCTGCCCTCAAACTTCGGCGGAGCAAATATGTGAAATCCATCATCAACGCCATTTCTGTCTGCGTGCCCCATGCGCTTTTTCGGTCTCAGGACGACCATCCAAAGACCTGGCGTGTTTTCTGTCCATTTCGCTTTTCAGTTTCTTTTGTTTTTAAATTTCACGGCTGGATAGCAGGGCTGCTGTTTGCAATCTAACGCAGGTAATGACAATTTTTCGTGACGATTGCGCATTTAGCGTTAACGGCAACTTGTTACAGTTAATTATATCGTCAGTGTCGTTAAATACGTTGGGAAGACAGCCAAGCAACGGCCCAAGCGGGCTGTGCTCGAGTTCCCGGAGCAGGGACTCAATACCACTCGAAACGCACAATTGCACTACTCAGTCCTATGATCTTACTATCTCACCGAACCGCTGGCTCGTGCATTTAGTTTTTTTTATTGCTCTAATGGCAAAGTCTCTAGTACTCAATAGCCAGCTAGCTGTGACGTGTAATGCATATCAATGTTAATGATATAAAAAAAAACATCAGTTGGCGTACTTTTATCGTGTTTGTTTTTTTTATTTAGACTGAAGACTCTTCGATTCCTACTTGCAGCCTGTGTGTCGCTTAGGAACAATGAACCGCCATTACCATATCATACAACATCATACTATACCGTGCCATACAATATTTTAGAAATACATACAATACTATACCACATCATACCATATTGCAGTAGCATAACTTTATGCGAGCTGTAATTAGTGATGTAATTTTATTGCATTTGTATAAACTTTAGGAGAGTAACCAGCCTTTTAATTTAGTTGCTTTCCAAGAGTAATTTTTCCAAGTATGCCACCGCTGCCCTTTGCGACCGCTCGCCAGTCTACCGCGACGCACTTGGTTAAGCACGCAAGTGGTTAAGCACGTCACTGGGCTGCAGCCTGCAGCTCTGCCCCGACAGCACAGTGAACCATTTCTACTGGACCATTATGGTGGAATTTCAGACACTGCTTTTGAGGCGTGTGCAAGAGGGATGCCCAGATAGATTCCTCCTTGACAGCGGAAGATACGTACGCTTCCTGTTGTTCGCCAGACAAACCTTACGACGGCCACCCGTGCCCGGAAAGCGCCTTCGCCCAGTATCAAAAATCTGTACCCTGTTCCCCCTTAAACCAGGGGGGGGGGGGGGGGTTGGCGCGGGTGTATTATGAGTGATGGAGGGCTGATGGGTTACATGTGATTCTGGGACTGGGCGCTTTCGGGTGCCAGGTCCATTCCTCTTCTGACAACGGAAACTGGGGTCCATTAGGACAAGTGGATACTCGGGTTCGCCTGTACGGGTCCAGTGATCTTCGAGTCTGGCACGCGTACCGTGCCTTGATTGCCTGCTCGCGCTGTATAATCTGGCCCCGTGGACACCGCAAAAGAGATAGCACGGCTGAGGGGAACCCGCCTTTTATAGTGTTGTGTGTCCATGTCATCTTGAGCGCGCCGTGGCTCCTTGCTTGCTCAACGTCCATGAAGCAAGGTGATTGTTTCGCTAGAGGAATACTGCAATAAACATATCTGTTGTGAACTAGAGCGCCTGTTCTCTTAGGTGAGCCTCTCTTTCCTTGTGGAGGCTGTACGCGGCTGTATCGCTGCACAAGTGTGTATGTGTGGCCGTGATAAACCAAAACATTCAGCTTTCTTGAATCTTGGACCCCAGTCATTTTTGTGGCTGATCACACATTGGAAGCTACAATTTTTACTCGTGTTCATGAAGTCCAGATTAGAAAACTGCATAAAATGCAACCCTGACAATGTGGCTAAACAAAAATACAGAAATACAGAAAACATGAATTCTTGATACGTAGAAGACTAATAGTGCCGCGGAACGGAGTGCTTGAGCTAGGCCAGCTGCGCACACGAAAGACGATTTTGCTGAGGTCAAACCACCCGAATAGTGCAAAATCAAGGGTGTAGCAGATGTTTTAAAGGCTGAAAAAGCTCAATTCTAAAATTTGATAACGCTTATTCTAGACAAAGGGCAGGACAGAATAGAAACAAAAGAAGGCCATAGGGCAAAAGTATTGAAACAACCACAGAAGAGTTTATCTGTGATCTGTAAGGTTGCTCATAGTCGTTAGTGAATTGTACAGTATTAGTCAAAACTGTAAAAAAGTACGAGAAGTAGAGGCCTCTCAATTTAGCCTGCATTTAAATGCTCCTTTAAGTGTGTGACATGGGACGTTGGGTGTACTACATATTCAGCTGTCTGATGTGTAAGCTTATAGCAGTCGTGAGTCATGGAGAGTCTGGCTGAGTCATGAGATGGGCGAGGGAGCCCAAATGAATGAGCAAAGATGAGTCGTGGCTTGTGAGATGAAAATATTGAGCCTAGATGAGTAGTGAGTCGAAATGAGTGAGTAAGTCTACGTGAGTCGAAATGAATGAGTCCAGATGAGTCTCGAGTCGAAATAGAGTGAATCCAAATGAGTCGTGAGCCGAAATGAGTCCAGGTGATTCGAAATGAGTGAACTCAGCGGAGTTGCGAGTCAAAATAAGTGAGCCGAGATGAGTCGTGAGTACAAATGAGAGCCCCGCAGAGTCGTGAGTCGAAATGAGCGAGTGAGTCCAAATGATTCGCGAATTGAAATGAGTGAGTGAGCCCAGATGAGTCTGAGTGAGTGGTAATGAGTGGTTGACCACAGAGGACTAGTGAGTTTGAGTGAGCCCAAGTTGTGAGCCTATGTGAGTGAGTTCGAGTGAGCTCGAGTGAGCCCAGGCCTGTGTGAGTTTGAGTGAGCCCGTAGGTTGACCAAATTTTGTGAGTGAGCCTGAGAGCGCTCGTGATTTTGCCGAGGTACGCTAGTGAGTTTGAGTTCATGAGTTTGTGTGAGCCCAGGCCTCTGTGAGTGTGAGTTTGAGTGAGCCCGTAGGTTGACCAAACTTTTGTGAGTGAGCTTGAGTGAGCACTCGTGAATTTGCCGAGGTATGTTTATACCATGTTGCCTTTCATTTCTTTTTTTTTTAAAGAGAGGCTTAGGCTGTATTTTTGTGCGTAGGGATTTTTTTGTGTTTATAATGAACTCCCGAAGTTGTGACTTCATGATAGTGACTATAGCTGTGCTTCTTTTTTTTGTGGTCAAGTGTGACAGTGGCTTAGGCCTCAGTATTGAGGTTTTTTTTTCTTGTTTTGTAATCAAATGTAGTCGTTGATTTCGGACTTATTTGGGACATTGATTTTGGCTGTAGTTGTGCATCTAAGGCCCCGTGCTCAAGTTAAGCAGAAGTCTCTGTAGCTTTTCTTTGTATCATAATAAATATTTGAATCAATGCTTCATCTTTGCCATATTTCAGTTGTACAGCTTTCTCTTTTGTGGTTCCACATCTTAGAGATGTGCAGGCGGTCAGACGACTGCCTATATGACACATTAATTGCCATCTTGCACTTTTTGAAGTGGACGAGCAGCAAGGTTGCAGTCATCATATGTAAATGAAAAGTAGTGGCTATTTTAAACATACCTTTCAAGAAAAGTTCATGTGGATATCTATAGCTGTAAATTAGAGCTATGCAGGCAGCAGTGCAATGCATATACTCTGTGGGGATCTGCCCTGCAGTTCCCTGTGTAGGCTTTCCCGCGATGCACCGTCCAGGAGCAGCCTCGCCTCGAAGAGCACCATTCCCTTGGTTACCTTAACTAACGAGAGAGGGCGCCAGCGTCGCAGCGCGAGAGACTGCTCGCACGCGGGAGAGCGAGAAGGGGTTCGGCTTGGACCGTCGGCGAGAGCGAACGTGTTGCTCGTGGCTCTGCTCTTTGCCAGCGGGGCGTGGAAGCGGCGGTAAGACTGGCTGCCGTATCTCGTCCCGTCCAGCCTCGGAGTATATCCCTTGCCCTAGCGCGGGCAAACATTCGACCGGAAGCTTGCTGGTGAGTCGGACGACCTCGATTCATTAGCATATCCTGCGTCTAGCTGGCGTTATTGTTGCTGTACGTAGCAATAAATGCCTGTTTGTGTCAGCCATTGTGTCGTTCCTTTGTTCCTTCAGAGCGAGGCCCGCCGTGGTTGGCCAAGCCGTCGGCGAGAGCGAACGTGTTGCTCGTGGCTCTGCTCTTTTCCAGCGGGGCGTGGAAGCGGCGGTAAGACTGGCTGCCGTATCTCGTCCCGTCCAGCCTCGGAGTATATCCCTTGCCCTAGCGCGGGCAAACATTCGACCGGAAGCTTGCTGGTGAGTCGGACGACCTCGATTCATTAGCATATCTCTGCGTCTAGATGGCGTTATTGTTGCTGTACGTAGCAATAAATGCCTGTTTGTGTCAGCCATTGTGTCGTTCCTTTGTTCCTTCAGAGCGAGGCCCGCCGTGGTTGGCTTGCGCTCGGTAGCGTACGCGATCACGGGGTGGGGTCTGGCGGTTTTGAACTGTCAGCCGCGATTAAGCGGGGAGGAACTGTTTATCTCCCCAATTAAACCCCACATCTGGCGCCCAACGTGGGGCCCGCTCTTGGAACACTGGACGACTGTCTGTTCGGTTCGAGGAATGCTTTGTCCACACTTCACAACTGCTAAGCCTAGAGCGAATTTTGATCGCCAGGCTCTGCGGCATGCTTTCTTGAGGGCGAGGTGTATTGCGCTGCAATATGTTTGAACTTTTCGACATTCTCCGCACGTTTTTCGTCAAGTTTTCCTGGAATTTCTTGGTCCTTGGTCCTCATCGAGGGAGCGCGAGGCCTAGCGCCCGCGGAGTTGCCGAGCCCGATCGAAGCGAGTTGAGTACGGAAGCCGCGTGGGTGGTCCGAGTTTTCTGTGTATATTTTTTTCTGCTGTCTTTTTTTCGACTGTGGGGGTCGCGGCTGCGGGAGCCAGGCGGCCTGGGGCCGCGGGTGCCGCTACGAGCTCGCTGGTATAGCAGCTCGGCACCGGGTGCTGCGACACCGTCCGATACGGTGAGCGCCGACCGCTCAGAAGCTGCTTTGTGCAGCGAGCGGAGTAGTACCACCCCACAAAGCTGATGTCTCCTCGCGGCTACGCGCACGTAACTCGTTTCGGGTCTTTGTTGTGTTCACGGTCGTCGGACACGGTAGTTAGGCCTGAGGCTTTTCGGAGCTGCCTGCACCACGTCGGCGGGACGCAGAGACGCGCGACGACGGCGAACGCGCTCCACATCGGCTGCTGTGATTTTCGTCCGGAAGGCCGGAAATTTTTACTGCAGCCCGAAAACTTTGCTGGCATCATCCTTCTAAAGTTGTCTGGATGGAGAAGACACCCCATTCACCAAGGTGGGACCATATTTGGGCATGTTATGCCCAATCTCTGATTCCCCCTCGTGGGAGCTCCGCTAAGCCTAACGAAGGATAGCGTCAATACCGCCCTGGACGGGGATTCCCCGCGGCCGTCGGCCAACATGGCGGCCTCAGCTCTTCGGGGCTACGATCCGTCTACACTGTCGTTGACCGAAGCCGTCCCTGCTGCCGCTCAAGACACTGCGGAATCGTCGGACGCTATTTCTGGCGAGAGCGTCTTTACGTTAATCGCGCTGCTCAAGCGTGGCCGATGCGTTAAGACGGCTGCCGCCGCCGCGTCCGATACTGATGGGGCAGCTCGAATTTCTCCTGCGACAGAAGTCGGCGCGCGAGATCCGCCGGCACAGAAGCTATCGTGGCGACCACGCAGGATGCCTCGCTTCGAGCAGGAAGACATCGTTGTGGTGGTGAAGCCACGAGCTACCATCGACTTCCGCCAAGCTTTCAGGCCCGGTGAGCTAGGCTTAGCCCTTGCCTCCTATGTTGGCGCTGAGGCAGTCAAGACCTTCACTATCTGGCCTCTCTGGGATCAGAACATATTTCTCTGCGCCACCAAAGACGTCGCCACGGCCAACAAGCTGGCCTGGGAATTCACCCTTAACTCAGGTGAGGGTCAACTTCCTCTCATTGGTCATGCGAAACTTAACGGGGAGGTGTACTGGAGAGTCATCGCCGTTCACGAGCGGTAGACCTCGGTTGCTACCCGCGACAAAATCATCTGGCGTGACGGTGATATCGCCTTCGCCCGCAAGCTCGAAAAGTCATCTCTTGCGCTGGTCGCCTTCGAGGGCCGAAAGGTGCCGCGCTTTGTCCTCTATAACTCAACGGTCACGCCAGTACGAGAGTACAAGCGCACCATCCCTGCTTGTTACCGGTGTCGGAACGATCGGACACCGGGTGGATGTCTGCCCTTGCCCGGTAGAGGAACGCTGCAGCTATTGCGGTCAAAATGTGGGGAAGGCTGCCCTCGGCATGGCGCCTCACGAGTGCAAGCCGGCTTGCATGGTCTGCGGGCAAGCCCACCTCACAGGCTCCCAGGCCTGCAAAGGAAAATTTCGCCGCCTCCAGCAAGCTCCGGGAACCCCTGCTGCCCGGAGCCTCAAGGGGCTTCCACCTACACGGCATTCAGAGTCGCCGGGCATCGTGCAAGGAGGTGCTTCCGGCGGCAAGGCTGGCAGCACGGCGACCAACAACGCGGCGTTACCAAATGCACGCCGGCCAACCCGAACATGCCACATTTTTCCCCCAAGAAGCCGTCAACGAGGACGACACCAAAGACGTCATATGAACAGGGTGCTTGCTCTGGCTTTCCAGGCCGGGGAGTTCCCGGATCTCGGAGGCAGCGGCCCGTCAACGGCTGCGGCTTCCAAGAAGTCATCGAAAAAGGTAGGCAGCAGGGCTGGGGTCGCCTCCCCTTCTGCCTCTAACCCTCCTTCTTCCCTTCCCCTTGAAATCATTGACATGCGCCGCGAAATGGCGGCCCTTCGCTCGCAGGTAGCTCAGCTAGCTGCGGAGAACAATTTTACCCTGTGCGCAGGCAGAGTCACCATCCCCGCCGTCGTCGCCGGCGGTCCCAGTGGTGCTCCCTGAGGAATCTGAGCCTATGTCCGAGAGCCCTCAGGAAAAGGCAATGAACAGCCTTTTAACGGCTGTAAAAATCACCCTAGCCAAATTGGTAGGCCAGCTTTCTAACTTTGGTAAGCTAGTGGAAGACATCACTCAAAAGGTGACCATTGCGGTCACCAGTAACATTAAAACATGGATGAATGAGACAGGCCCGTGCCTTGGCCGCAGGCCTAGCCCACTAAAGGACGTTAGTCGTCCACCAAAATTTACCAGGAGTATTGACCTGAGCGAAATTGCCGAAGATTCCGTGCAGTCCCCCCAGTTTAGGGCCTGGGAGCCGTAGCTGCGGAGTCTAGCCCGGCTCAGCCCCAAATTCAACATGGCAATGGGAACTAGGCCCACCCGCCCCCCAAAACATCAGGCTTTCTCCGTCGTGCTATGGAACTGCTGCAGTTTCAACAACCATAAAAAACGAGCCCACTTGTGATTATATCTCGACTTTTTTGAGCATACATCAGCATTAGTCACACTCCAGGAAACTGGGGCGGCGGAGAAGCTGACGGGTTACAACACTTTCCAACGGGGCCCGTCCACCTGTCTTCTTGTCCACAAAGACTTTACCGCGCAGGAGGTCAATCTCCGACTAAATCTATCCTATTCGTGTGTGATGGTGACAGTCCTCCCCCTGCGTCATACTGACCCACCCGTCCACATCTTAAATATATACTGCCCTAAACTTAAGAACATTAAGTTCTTGGACATCTTTTGTAAAGCACTAAAGATAGAAGGTCGCAACCCCCTTCTGATTGTGGGTGATTTCAACGCTCCCAGTCGGTTGTGGGGCTCTCGCGTGGCAGAAAGCTTGCAGAACTAATCTCCACGCTTGGCATTACTCTCCATACTGACCATGTCTGTCCAACACGTGTGAGTAACTCCGTAACTCGAGACACCTGTCCCGATCTCACCCTCACCCGCAACATAAGACACGCAGACTGGGTCAACACCGAGGACGCCCTTGGCAATGACCACTGCATTATCAACACTGTCATTTACACTCGCCCCTTACACCACTCCATAGTGCAGGCCCACGTGCCAGACTGGACGGCTTTCCGGCAAACCTTGCCCCCGTACAGTCTGCTCCAAAACGACTATTCTTCCTGGGCCCACACCCTCCAAACGCTACACAAACACGAGAAGCAAATACAACTTACAGAGAAGGTGACGGATGTGGACAACCATCTCCTTCATCTGAAGCGCGGCGCAGCCTCAATAAGAGGTGGTGTCGTCAGAAACATAACAGGAAGCTTCGCTTTCGGATTCACGACCTCACCTAGAAGGCGTCTGAGTATGCTGCCCAGCTCGCAGATTCCAACTGGGTGGATCATTGTAACTCTGTTGCTAGACAAATGTCTAGTCTCAACACTTTGAAGCTATTCCGCAGCCTCATAGATCCAACTCAGACCTGCGCAGAAACATCTGCAACGTGCAATTCACAATTTTAAAGGTAATATGGACCAACTTGCACAGACTTTACGGGATCAGTATCTGTCAAGTCCAAGACCCCTCTGGACAGGAATATCTCTATGCAGGCAGAGATAATCTGGATCGTCCGTTCCAGCTCCACGATCTGCGGGCGGCTCTTACTAAAATGAGACTGGGTACCGCGTCGGGCAGGGACAAGCTTACGGTCAAGCTTTTGGCCAACCTTCCTGAGCCGGCGTATGAGGCCCTGCTAGAATACATCAACGCAATCTGGAAAAACGATACACCGCTCCCCCTAGAATGGAAAACGGCTCTTGTCACCTTCATCCCAAAGGCAAACAAGCCCATCAATACCGATCATCTCTGACCTATTTCTTTAATGTCTTGTGTGGGCAAGCTTATGGAGGCCATGGTTCGAGATAGCCTCTCTCAATATCTGGAGGCCCGTAACATTTTCGCAGACATGATGTTTGGATTCCGGCCTCACAAGTCTGCATAAGACATTTTGCTTCAACTCAGCCACGAGGTACTCACGCCTGTTAAGCACCCTCACAATGACGAGGTGGTTCTCGCCTTGGATTTGAAGGGTGCCTTCGGCTACGTGAAACACAGCGTCATTCTCTCTCACCTCAGCGAGACACACTGTGGACACAACACTTTTAATTACATTAAACATGTCCTAACAGTCCGCAAAGCCATTATCCGCATTCAGGACAAGGAGCATGGACCTTGCAGTATGGGTACACGGGGCACATCACAAGGCGCAGTGCTGTCCCCACTACCCTTTATTCTCGCAATGCTCCATCTCCCTTGCCAACTGACTGAGGTTGAAGGTGTACAGCATGCGCTGTATGCCGACGACATCACCATTTGGGCAACAGAGGGCAACATTGGTCAACTGGAGGACCGCCTGCAAACAGCGGCGGGCATAGTGGAACGCTATGCTATGTACTGTGGTCTCCAGTGCTCTCCTCAAAAATCAGAATTCGTACATCTCTGCAACTCACAGAGATGCAAGACCCCAATACTTCTCTCTCGCTAGCGGACCCATGCACGAAGCCATTGAGATTAGAGTCTTCGGACTATTTATTCACCAGAACCGTCGCGCTGACACAACCATAGCCAAGCTTCGCGAGGTTGGCGATCAAGTGTGCCGCATGGTCCGCCGCGTCTCCAACTAGTGTGGGGGCCTCAGAAGTAGGGATGCGATGCGAATCGCCCATGCTTTTGTGACGAGTAAGCCTATATTTGACTCCATACGTGCACTTGCGCAAGCATGACGAGAACATCTTGGAGGTTACTCTCCACAAGATGATCAAAAGGGCGCTCGACCTCCCGATCTCTACCTCCAATGCGAGGCTCCTTGCACTGGCTATCGGGAGCTGTGCCAGGCGCACCTCACTAATCAATACATGCGTCTTGCTCAGACCGTGTCCGGTCATCGCCTCATTGGCCGGCTACATATGCAACATGACCATCACATTAAGGAAAGGGTACGAGTGCCAGAACTATGGAGAGGCGCCCTTAGTGTTCGACCCCTTCCTACCAAAATGGACAGAGAGAACCATAATGGACGGCGTCAGGTGCGGGCGAATGCCCTGCACTGCCATTATGGCTCCAAACACAGCGTTTTCTATGTAGACGTTGCGGGCCCACATCATCCCAGGGGAGGATGGTACATGGCCGCAGTCGTTCTGGCCCCTGAGCCGGTAGGCCGCACGGCTTCCCCCCGTAGGGAGAAGCCACAAATCCGTACCTCCGCGGGTTCTCCGCGGAAATCGATCGCCTCGCATGAGGCGATGGGTATAAGCAGTAGCCCGCCTCCGCAGCAGCGGCGGCGGAACTCCCCTGAACACTAAAAGGGAGCAAAAACTCAAATAACAGGCCCCACAAAACCGGGAGCATATGTTTTTAAATATATCTATAAAAGTTATTAGATATGGCGTTCCTAATTCACTGGAACTGTCGAGGCATACTAAAGAAACTACAGTGACGTAACATATTCTTGCTTTATATTCCCCGGTTGTTTTGTGTCTCCAGGAGACAAACTTGGGATCAAAGCAAAAATGTTTTAAGTAAATATAGAGTCTTTCGTCGCGACCGAGAGCAACCAAATAGGCTCTCTGGAGGTACCGCCATAGTCGTTCAAAGTAACGTGGCCACTCGTGAAGTCAAGCTTCAAACTACATTTGAAGCCGTTGCAGTATCTGTAGTACATTTTAAAACAATCACAGTATGTTCCGTATACCTCCAACCACACCTGACAGTAACACTCCATGACTTGGAAGACCTTTTAAAACAATTACCAGAGCCATATCTGTTAGTCGGCGATTTTAATGCTCACTCCAATTTGTGGGGAAGCGAACAAACTGGCACTAGAGGCCGTATTTTAGAAGATATTATTCTGTGCATAATATAATCCTGCTCAACAGGGGCAAGCACACACTGTTCTCCAAGCTCCGGAAAATGGAGCTGCATAGATTTGTCTCTTACATCGCCTTCTGTTTTTACTGCTCTTAAATGGGATGTCTTGGACAACCCCTATGGTAGCGATCATCTACCCGTTCTTATAAGCCTAACATCATCTCCGCAAATCATTCCTACAAAACCACGACGTTGGAAACTTCATTTGGCCAACTGGGCACTGTTTCAAGAAAATGCCAGCTTAGAAAAAATACATCAAAATAACTTAAGTATAGATGGACACACAGCCGAGAAACAGACTCCCTACAAGTGGATATACAAATGAATCATAATTTATTTACAGTTGAAGAAATCAGCACAGTTTTGTCCGCTGATAAACAGACAGCACTGGGCCCGGATGGAATACACTATCAAATGCGTTCCCACCTCTCCAAACCTGCCGTAAAGGCACTTTTAATTTTTTTTTAATAAGGTTTGGGTGTCGGGTAAACTACCCGAAACCTGGAAGAAGCCATGGCCATCATCGTTCCATTTTTAAAACCCGAAAAACCACCCTCTCCCAGTAGTTAAAGGCCCATAGCCCTCACCAGCTGCCTTGCAAAATCCTTTGAAAGTATTGTGAATATTAGATTAAGCTTCGTGCTAGACGCCTGTGAGATTCTCGGTGTTCATCAGTGCGGTTTCAAAAAGACATGCTCCACAACAGACCACCTAGTTTGCCTTGAAAATACTGTCCGTGAAGCCTTCATACACAAACAACAATGTCTTGCTGTTTTTTCTCGATTTAGAGAAAGCATATGACACAACCTGGATGTACGGAATTTTTCATGACTTGGCTGAACTTGGCATTCGTGGTAGGATGTTGAACTGCCTAAAAGATTTCCTGTCAAACCATTCATTCAATGTATGCCTCGATTCAATCCTCTCGAGAATTTTCATTCAGAAAAATGGAGTGCCTCAAGGAAGTGTCTTAAGCACGACTCTCTTTGTTGTTAAAATGAATTCTATTAGCAAAATAATTCCAAGGTCTTATGTATTCGATCTATGTCGATGATCTGCAGATACCTTGCACGTCCTCAAACATATCAACATGCGAAAGACAAGTGCAGTTAACTCAGGTCTGCACCTTGCAAGTGGGTCATACAGGACATCGCCAATAAACAGTCTATATGTAGAATGTAACGAACCACACCTTGCAGATAGAAGAGCCATGCTCACATGTGCATACGTCCTAAAAACCCGTTCACTACCAAAACATCTCTGCTACTCCATAGTTACGAAGTGCCCGTCTAAGCAGCTTTTGAGTAACAAACCGAATGCAACGAGACCCCTTATCTTCCGTTTTGAAGAAATTTGCCAGGAATTGGCTATTTTAGACACACTACCTGATGTCGCCCAGAGATCCAAACCACTGCCACCTTGGTACACCTTTCCCGCAGTAGGGGACTACACAATTTCAGAAAAAGCGAACTCCACGTAAACACATACTACAAGAATTTTTGGGACTAGAGGAAAAGTACAAAGAATACACAGTATTTTATACAGACTGTTCTAAAACATCACATTACGTCGGAAGTGCTGTAGTCCAAGACAAATGGGAAAAGGTAGTTCAGTCACCTCAGTGCGCGTCAATTTGCTCAGCTAAATGCTATGCCATTTCGGTGGCTGTATCAAAAGTAGTCGAAAAGAACATTCAAAACAGCATTATCTACACGGACTCGCTGAGTGCAATCACAGCACTGAAAGCCAGAAACGTAAGGGAACCTTTGATAGGAAATATAGTACATGACATTACAACTGCTGAAACACAAGGACATGAAATTAAGCTCTGTTGGATACCAAGCCATCTCGGAATTCGTAGCAATGGGAGAGCTGCAAGGTGCGTTGCTCAAGCTCGCCGTAAGGAACTCCAGACTGTATATATACCCTATGCAGATTGCATGAAGTTAGTAAAAAATAAACTTACAGAAAAATGGCAGTGTACATGGAATAGTGAAGAAAATAACAAACTACATTTAGTAAAACCTATTCTGGGAGAATGGAGATCATGCAGGCATCAGGAGCGTTTTATAGAAATAATTTTATGCCGCCTGCACATCGGACACACACACCTAAAACACAGCTTTCTACTGACAAAACAAGACAAACCCTTATGTGAGAAATGTGGAGATGAGCTGACAGTTCATCACATTTTATTCTCGTGCACACAGCTTGAACGGCTAAGAAAAAATTATTTTACTGTATTTTACGATGAATGCATTCCCTTCCACCCCAATTTACTTTTAGGAGATAATCCACTTGTAAGAACTTCATCTGTTTTTAATTTTCTGAAAGACGCGGCTATATTAAACAAAATATGATATCAAATATCGCAGAACTGTTAATACTAAAAATTTTTTATCTCATGCTTTCGCGCATTTTATGACGCGCCTCATCCATTTTTTCAGTCCTGAGAAGAAGGCTGAGGTCTGCATTTCATTTGATGGGCTCCTCGGAGTCCTTGTCTAGACAAGGACTTTCGCCGAGGACACCCAATTTTTGAAATAAATTATACCGTGTGTTTGGCACATGATAGCCTAAGTTGCTTATGCGCCATAAAACCCAATACAATGTTGCTCTACGTAGCAATAAATGCCTGCTTGTGTCAGCCATTGTGTCATTTATTTGTTCCTTCAGAGCAAGGCCTGCCGTAGTTGGCGTGCGCTCGGTAGCCTACGCTATCACTGGGTGGGGTCTGGCGGTTTTGAACTGTCTGCCGCGATTAAGCGGGGAGAAACTATTTATCTCCCCAATTCAACCCCACAACTCTCACATCGTGTACGTGCAAAACATACATTCACCCAGAGCAACTATCCTTTTATACATGGCGAAAAAAATGAATGTGGATTAGCTCAGTTAATCCAGGATATACAAAGCGCAAGATGTCTGCATTCATTTTTGACAAGTTCTAGATGCGGATGGTTTTGAGGAAATGAAGGTCGCATAACTGGCTCCCTGGACGGAGTCTGCGTTTACGTCAGGTGTCACGTCGCTCCGTCCTGTGACGTCATCAGAGTGCGCTCAGTTTGAATCGGAGGGTGGGAAAAACTCAACTGCGAGTCCAAATTTCTTTGAAATAAGTGGATCTTTAGCTCCTGGGCAAGCGGCAACAAAGCCATGAAATGCCGAAATATCGGATTTTGCTAACAAAAAAAATTTGATAGAATTCTCCTCACTGTCCCTTTAATGGAATATATTTGCTCTCAGTTGTCAAGAACTGGTTATTCCATATGCTCATGGCAAATCGTATGAACACAGCTGTTCCATTTTTCGTTTTCATATGTGAACAAGAGACCCGTAATGGCCCCAAAACGGCATTTGTTTTTAATCTCTTGTTCTTCCTTTTCTTGTCGAGTGTTAGGTTTTTCATAATGGCAACTCTGTATCAGTGGTTGCACTTTTGGAGTTCACTGGCAGCACCGGATATTAATGATTGGGTCCAAAAATCCGCCTGCTTTTTGTTCTGCAGCTTTGCCATGCAACTGTTTAATGGCTTCTTGCAGCTTTTGCTACATTCGTGAAACAAGGGCATTGGATGAAGGATGTGTTGACAGAGGCACAAGGCCTGTAGGGACTTTTTTTTTTACTGGAACAGCCCACTCACCCGGCTCATAGGAACTCTTTCAGTTAGGAAGTTGTGAAATGATACAGTAGAACTACGCTGCTTTTCATGGGGCCATGAGGAAAATTATACCAGCCAGGCAATGTAGCGAAACAATGTGTGTGGAAAAGATTGCGAGTGTTGTATGCCGCTAAGCGTGAAGCGCTGGAGGATGCCGAACAGTGTTGGTCAGGCAGCAGTGTAGTGAAGACAGTCCCGCTTTGGCCTGTGTGCGGTTACTGTGCCATATGCGCTAAACTTGGGCTTTCAACAATTGGCATGCGGCTTTAGCTAATTTGAGCTACTAGTTCTTCTAAGCTAATGGTTTGGTCAGCATCGAGGGCAACAATGAGTCGCTCAAGAGTGTTCACAGAAGGGCTTTAGCTTTGTCTTGACATGACTGAAATGTAGGAGACCATGTTTGAGGTTTGATGCTGTGTTCACTGCGCTGGCCCTCTCCCAACTTTACTTGTTTAGATGCTTCTACCATGCCGAGATCGACAACAGGCACTGTACCCTTGGAGAGAGCAGGAGGATTGGCTTGGCATCTTTTCTTAATTTTGGTGCTTGGCAGACTGCGAAAATAAACCGACTTTCTAATCTAAAATTTTAACAGCGCTGAACTGGGGACGTCAGTGCCACATATATTTGGTGTAGAACTAAAGAACTCCTTCATGGCATTACAGCTTACCATCCAGCAATGGCAGTATGCATGTTGATTTAATGTTCGCTGCTTGTGTAGTGATGTTAGGCCTGACACATGGTGGTGATGCTAACAATTGCCAAAATGTTCCCTCTCATCTGCTGCTAATGGACGAGGTTTACTGCATGAATGCTGCCACTCCTTCAGGTCGATGCACAAGTTGTTTTTCGCTGTCATTGTTTGGAGGCGGAGTTTTTTTCTCTAGTGCAAGAGCACTATTCCAATTGGTAAACCCCAAGCAACATTTCTTTTGTCCTGTGTTTATAAACTTGGCCTCACTGCTATGGAGAGGTTATGTCTCGCACTCGTTAGGTTTCGGCCACGTGGAATAATACAGTCAGTCCTGGATGCAAATCTGAGTTGAAGGGGGCTGGAGGTTTGTTAGAATTAATGCGGGCCTATTTAAGTGTAGCGGAGCATAAATTTTGGTCTTTTATGGCCGGATAAACGAGGAAGGCATGCAGCATTAGCCATTAGCTGTAGCTTTCTCATGCCGCATGCGAGATAGACTGTCCCACTTTTTGTGCAGAACCCAGCCAGAACAGAGGTGCCAGGCCGAATTATGGGATGTCTTCTCGGCTGACTGCTCAATTTTCGGAGCAGTCCTCTGCCTTGCCTGAAGTGCAAGGCAGTGGCCGCGGCATGGTGCCAGGTGGCTCCGCGGTGGGACCCACACGCAGTGCCGCCTGCCTATATTCAACTCGGGAAGCCGGGCGACGGCAAGTCTGCCAAGGGTGAGTCTTTTCTTTGTGTGCACGCTAGCCGTGGAATGTGAATGCACCAGAGGGGGGTGCAAGTGCAGTGTGTCATGTAAAAGGCAAGTGGTGACTGTAGGTGGTGTGATGTTACTGTGAACTACTGCTTGAGTGAGCTCCATGAAACATGAGAAAAAATTCTACTCAACTCCTCTGAATATATGAATGTGCACTGGGCTGATGCACAAATGTAGATACACCGTGCATATATCATTGAGGATGCGAGCAAGCGTAACATAGAACAAGCAACAAATTTTTTGTTTGTCATTAGCTTTGCCTTGCAACTGTTTCTAGCATAGGAGCTGAAAGAAAATGTGCACACAGCAGCAAGGCTGGCATGCAGCTGCAATCAGAATATGATTTGCAACGCCATGCTGGCGTCAAAATGGGAAAAGTGAACAAAGCTGACTGGTTTCATGAGTTTATGTATGCTGTGCCTGTCCTGCCTAATCTTGCCTGCCACTGTTGCCGGCTGATATCGGCGTCTCGTCCTTTTAGCGAGTGGGCCGGGTTACATATATGGCACTGCGCTTGTGCACTAAAACTACTCCTAAAGTATTTCGTAGCCATTGAGTAGGATAAATTTTTGTATGCAAGAAATTACTGGACAAGTACCTCGCAGCAAAGGGGCATAATTTTGTCTCACTATGTTGATGCTTTGCATAGCTGCTGTGATTGAGGGGCCGAATCGCGGCTAGGTCGGCTAAATTTCAGTATAACTGAAATTAAAAACGTTCCTGGGCTGGGTAACGTCGGCACTCATTGGAAGAATTCCCACTAGTAGAAACTAGTCCCGAGCCATCCGCTAAGTGTCAGTCGTAGCCGACTGGTGCCTTTGGGGCGCTACATATTAAAATTTGGAGAAGCTGTGTTCCGAAAAGTCCGAAGCCAAAAGCATATAATTGCTTAGGCAGCTTCTTAGACGGTCATTGGATATAGTCTAGCATGTGCAGTGTATACCCGCGTAATGATCCCACTGTCATAATGAACCCGCCTTCCACTTTCATCGGCCAGAATCTACTTTTTTTTTTCAGCCTTTAGCTTTTTGTTGCGGGTCCACTTTGCACTCCATCGGCAGTGCGAACCTTGGCAGCATGCCACTATTCTGTGCCCCCCCCCCCCCCCCCCCATGTCGCATGCCCTCATTCTGCCCACTTGTATGTTTGCACATGTGCGGTTGGTCAGTAAATTTATTATACGAGCACAGTTTTCCGAAAGTTTAAACGTAGTAGTTGGGAAATCGTGTTTTCTGGAAACGTATTAAGGGCACAGGGTAAGGTAAAATTAGAAAAAAATCGTTTTTTTTTCTTTTGGAATTTTAGAAGTTCAATTCTTTCTACACATGTTCCATGATCGCACTTTCCTCAGAAAGCCATATTTACGGCTGAAAAACGCTTTTTCCGAAACCAAGTAGTGAGCGGCCACGCCCCCTTTCAGGATTAACGTCAATTTTTTCAACCAAAAAGTCCACCACCTGATTTCAAAACTTGTCTAAAATCAGCGACATATAAAAAATTGTCTGGCAACTATTGTACAGCTCCTCTTTTTTAGCCAAGACAATCCTGAGACGCTTTGCACGTTTTTTCCACGTTTCTGCAACCTTCATGCAGCTGCGTCCGAGTGCTATCCCTTTCGATCAGTATTGTAAATTGTGGCGGTGTTGGTTGCTGCTGATAAGTTGAGATGCCCAGGGCAAAGAAGGCCTTCGTCAGGCGTGAATTTCACGGCAACCGCTACGCTCATCGTGAAAAAGCAAAAGGATGTCCACGACCGAATGAGATCCCGAACGCCGAACGCGCCAGCTCCTCGACATCGAAGCTTTCAAGATTTTCTCTGTGCTTCCAGGAAGAGGATGTGCTACAGAGCAGCAGCCAATATGCCTTAATGGACATGGACGGCATTTGTGCCGCAATTACACAGATTTGTGTGTGCAGAGAGTGCGGTGGAAGTGTTGAGCTCGTCGAAATTGTGACAAAACGGGTAGGTGTTGCAAGCGTTTACAGTTTGAACTGTGAAGTGTGTAGTGCCGCACAACGATTTGAGATGTCGAAGAAAACTACTTCTGGCCTCTATGAAGCCAACCTCAGGTTAGTGTATGCCTTGAGGTCCATTGGTAAGGGAATGGCTGCAGGAAATATACTCTGTGCTATGCTAAACCTTCCTAAGCCGCCGACAAAGTTTGCGAAATACAATCAAGAGCTTCTAGGTCACATCGAAGCTGCTGCTCAGGAGTCGATGAAATGGCAGCTGACGAAGCTGTGCAGCTGAATGAGGGGGATAAAGACATTGCAGTTGCTCTTGATGGAAGCTGGCAGAAGCGAGGCCATACTTCCAATAACGGCATAGTCTCTACGACCAGTGTAGACTCTGGGAAAGTGCTGGATGTGGAGGTTTTGTCTAAACGTTGTCCAAAGTGCAGCATCAAGGGTACAAACAGTGACCCCCTTCATAGAGAGGTGTGCCAAAGCAACTACCAAGGCACCAGCGGTGTAATGGAAGTCGCAGGAGCACTGAAAATTTTCGGCAGGAGTGAGGAGCTTCACGGCTTTCGATACGTCAAATACCTTGGGGATGGTGACAGCAAGGCTTTTATGGCTGTGAAGGCACAAATGCCATATGGTGATTCCGTTGAAATATCCAAGGTTGAGTGCATAGGGCACGTGCAAAAAAGGATGGGCACAAGGTTACGAAGGCTAAAAAAAGGAAACAAAGCAGGAAAACTCTCTGATGGAAAGAGCCTCTCGGGCCGAGGCCGACTGACTGATGCAGTAATAGACAAGCTCCAGACCTACTATGGTTTGGCCATCAGAAGAAATGTAGGAAACCTGGATGAAATGCGAAAGGCCGTTTGGGCAACCTTCTTTCACTTATCGGCCACAGACGATAACCCATACCATGGACTTTGCCCAAAGGGACCTGATACGTGGTGTGCCTTCAACAGAAGTCAGTCAGAGGGCAAGCCATTTTTCCACAAGGAGAGTTTGCCTGCATCTGTCTTGGAGGCTATCAAACCCATTTATAGGGAGCTATCGAAGGCTGAGCTCCTAGAGAAGTGCCTGCATGGGCGAACTCAAAATGCAAATGAGTCGTTCAACCATGTTGTTTGGGAACGCGCGCCAAAGAATGTGTTTGTTAGGCTTCGAACCCTACGGATGGCAACACTGGATGCTGTTCTTTCATTTAATGATGGTAGCATCGCACGGGCCAACGTTTTGAAGGCGTGTGGATTGAACCCAGGGAGCAACACCATCAAGTGGCTGAGGGAAGCTGACCATAAGCGCATGTACTTTGCGGACCGAGCAACACGACAGCTTACAAAAGAGGCCCGACAGTCAAAACGACAAGCCGAAAAGCGAAAAAATGACGGCGACAGTGACTACGAAGCAGGGGGCTATTAAACCAATTACTATGGAGGCGTTTCTGCGAATAAAAAATGGTTTTTCACATCTTTTTTCTCTTTACGCTCTATTATCTCAAAACAGTGTTTTTTCTTACAAAGGTACCATTATTTCCAATGCCTTTCAAGACAGACGGCTGATTTTTTTTTGCAATCATCTACATAAGTGTTGCCAACTACTGAACTAGAATTAAGCAATTTCACTGAGCAGTTATTCTGTTATGAATTTTGAAATGCGCAAAGAAAGGCCAGATTTGTGTACTACCGGAAAAAATTTTATTAAAAATCGAATTTTCAACACATTTCAAATATTCTAGTTCAGTAAAAAGACCACAAAATTTGGCAAACAATGATATATGTATTATTAGGCTACTGTTAGTGAGAAACATGTACCTCAACATGGCCTAAAATGCATGGGAAGTACTATAGGGCTTACCCTGTGCCCTTAAGCATTTCAATCTAGAGTTAGACGTTGCTGGAGGACGTTTTATAGAAGTTATGTGCTTCATGGCACTAAATGGCAGATGGTGCTGTCATTCATTTTGTCACTCGCATTGAACTACTGACCAAGGGGCCCTTCAACAAAACCTTAAACACATAGAAAAGTGGTGTGAAAAATTGGGTTACGACCCTTAACCCAAGCAAATGCAAGTTTCTTTCATTGCTTGTCGCCACAAAAGTCGTGTCTTAAATTCAGCACAAAATCAGTAATGAATCTATGGAATCCATATCATCTTTCAAATACTTAGGTTTCACTTTATCTAATGACCTAACATGGCATGTGAATGTTTCCAGCTTATTAGCATCAGCTAGCAAAACACTGGGATATCTTAAACATCAACTTTGCCTCGCCCCATGTCACATGAAATTGCTTTTTACAGGTCACTTGTTCGACCTGAGCTGGAATATGCATCCACCATATCGAAGCTGCACCATGTTATGCTCATAACCAACATAGAAGCAGTCCAAAACCATGTTGCAAGATTCATCCATTCTTATTTGTATGACGTCGATATTTAAGCTCTTAAAAACTAGATCTGCATATCACCTTTTTCTGTTCATCATCGCATAGCTACCATATTACTGTATGACGAGTTCTATTAATTATTGCTTAATCATGTACCTTACATTATGCCAGCGTTGTACATATCTCACTGCATCAGCCACTTGCTTCAAGTTTTCCATCCATGTACCCAAACTGTTACTTTTTTCAGGAGCGTAAATTGCTGGGCTAGTTGGTTCATAATGTTGTCAGGGTGGAACCAGCGGAACACAGACGCAGGACAAGAAAAGGAGGTACACACACCACACCGCTGGACTTGCAACTGATTTATTTCGAAGAAAACCACCACATTTAAGGGATTCCCTGCGCAAGCGCACACTATGGATGAAGGGAACAACTGTATTAAGATAAAAGAAAGTTATATTCTTTATCTGTGATAAAAACCGAGGGATCGCTGACACACTTTTCCTTGTTTTTCCTGATTAGAAACGCTTCAAGAATTTCACGCTCTCGTCTTGTTCTCCCCCAACCGATAATGCTCGTGCGGTGAAGCAAAGGAGAACATAACTCGCATACCTTAACATGCAAGGCTAAATTGCTGCCAGTGCCTGAATTGAACGTTGTTCGGTGCTGCCTCAGACGTTCATTGATGCACCCTCCGGTTTGCCCGATGTAGGTTTTCCCACAGGACAATGGGATGCAATATACCACCCCTGCTTCACCGCACGAGCATTATCGGTCGGGGGAGAACAAGACGAGAGCGTGAAATTCTTGAAGCGTTTCTAATCAGGAAAAACAAGGAAAAGTGTGTCAGCGATCCCTCGGTTTTTATCACAGATAAAGAATATAACTTTCTTTTATCTTAATACAGTTGTTACCTTCATCCAGAGTGTGCGCTTGCGCAGGGAATCCCTTAAATGTGGTGGTTTTCTTCGAAATAAATCAGTTGCAAGTCCAGCGGTGTGGTGTGTGTACCTCCTTTTCTTGTCCTGCGTCTGTGTTCCGCTGGTTCCACCCTGACGTTACTTTTTTGGCCTCCTTTTTTCCACGTGCAGCTAAAGATTGGAAATGGTCTTCTCCAGCACATTGTCGACATCACCTGCCCATCATCATTCGCTGAAAATTTAAATAACCTCCTATATATTTAAAAACATGTGGCATGGTTCACCATTATGTATAACCCTCCACCCCCTGAGGGGTCTTTGAGTACAAAAAGATGAGATGAAATTAAAACCAAAGCTTTCTGATAGGCAGAACAGCTACTTTTTGGTGCAGCACACCTGCATGTTAAAACTGCTTAATCAGTAGTTTTCCCTCTCCTTGTTCAGTATGTCTACCAGCTCTGCCAGGCCCTCAAGTGCTGCCACAGCCTCAAGGTGATCCACCGAGATATAAAACCGGAAAACCTGCTGCTCGGCCTCAATGGAGAGATCAAGCTCGCTGACTTTGGCTGGTCGGTGCATGCACCCACATCCAGGTGGGTGCACAGTTCAGTTGAAAAATCTTTATTGTTTAGACAGCTCAGCACTGGCGAGCTTTCACTTGGCATTCATGGTAGCCCGCATGCGCAGAGGTTGAGCCCTGCTCTTGCACGAATTTTTCATCGGTTGTGGAGATTGTAAGAAAGCTGAATGGATTTCTTAGCATTAGTTAGGTCTAAGCTTACTGGGTCATAATTTATTTTCACATTATGGAATTCAGTGCAACACAAGACAGATGCCATGTATGTGTAGATGGAACATGACAACTCTTTGCACCAGAGGTTCTCAAACTGTTTTAAGCCTCGAGCGGCCCCATTGCCTTACGAAAGGTGCTGAGGAACCCCACGTGTCTTGGCTTTTATCCCTTCGGGCTTAACTTGGATGCAAAAAAAAGATCATGGAGATGAGCAGCCGCCCAAAAATTGCCCAAATTCCATTAAAGAGCCCCTGCAGTACTTTTGAGCGTGTTATAATAACTTGCTCTATCACTGAATTGTGTTGTCATGGATACTGGAAATAATATGTGCAGCAGAGAACCCACAATAGGGGCCCCAACCTAAAGTTTGCCGCACGACGACAGCGTTGTGCTCCTCCCGTAGCGGCAGAATTCTGAAGCATCGATCGGGCATGATGGCGCAACAGTGCTCTGACTGGCCATGTTCGTGTGCTGCTCGCTGCCGTCTCCTCGCGGGCGCGGCAGATGCGAGCACAGCCTGATGACTGCACAGTGTGCCGATTATGTCCATCGGTGGGCAGTTTTTACGTGGTGATCGAAGTGGCACGCTGCACCGTGGTTGCCTAAAGGCGGGGAAGTGTCTTGCTTGACTTGTGGGCTTCCCTGAAATGACGCATTTGCTTACTCCCGTGTGTGATGCCAGCAGAAATTACCCAGATGGCAGGAATCGTTCAGTGCGAAGTAGCGGTGCAGTATCGGGCGCTGCAGTATTGATTAAAAAATAGTACTAGTGATCCATCACCTGCGGCAACAGGAGAGATCGCTGGCGGGCACTTAATATATGTGCACTTACTCGGCCAACACCATGTAAACTGGCAGCGCATGCAACTGCGAAGGCGAAGTAGGCAGACACGATTCCACATGTGAACTAACCTTGTGTCTCTGTTGTACATACGCAGTAGCAGTGTGGCTCTGCAGATTACAGACCATGGACTGTAGACCTCAGGCGGCCGCGCAATAGTGTTACGTGCCCCATCGATGCTCATCGGAACTAAGTCGTGCCAGTGGTTTGTGAGTTTAACGTCCCAAGGCTGTACGTAGATTGTGCGCAAAGCCGTTTTTGAAGGGCTCCTGATTAACAGATATTATTTTTAGATATCTGTATGGTAAATACGCCATCTGCTGTAAATATGACCATACGGCAGAAATGGTTAGGCAAACCCGACACCGGTAGGAATGGCAATGCGTTACCATATTGGTCATATCAGCCGCACACCCATGCTAAAACTCTCAAACCTCAACAGAATGGGATTCAGTAATGTGCACCGACATCGTGAAATGCGCTCTCGTATTTCGCACAAATCTAAACACAGCACGATTTGACCTGTGACATTGGGATAAGCAGCTTAGCGCGCTAAAGCCATTGGAACACTGTGGAAAGGGAAAAGGAAAAGGTAGCAGAAATGTGTCAACAGCACGCACAGCGGAAGCAAGCAGATCGAGCTGACGAAGAAAAAAAAGACGCGAAACGCATTTGTGCCGCAGTTTCGTTCGAAGGTAGGCTCTAATTTCAGTTTTCACTTCGTACACCACGTGGTTATGCACTCAGGGTACAAAACTATGGCGTGACGAAAACAGCGCCATTTTGGACTATTTGCTTGACGCCGCGCACACGAGCTGCTCAGCACGAGAGCGCGCGAAAAATTCTCTCAGCAGTGTCAAAGCGTGAGGACTACCCTCGAGCAGGCGCGCTCTTCTCTCACAGCGAAGAGAACATAGCGTGCACGAAGCAAGCCCCTCTCACAACGACGCCGAAGTGTCAGCCAGAAAGAACAAGCGCACACACGCAAAACTAGCTTCCTTCACGTGCGGGTGCCGCAAGCGCACACAAGTCAGTGACGAAGCTCGTCGGCCTGGCCGATCAACTAGGAGGAGCCGCTCGGAGAGGGCGCTGTTCACTGCCGTCTGCAGCGCCCCCTGGCCCAGGCTGTGACCCCTATTCCGCTTCAAAGTTGGCAAGCTCTCTCCTGTCGATTTTTCCAACCCTCTTCCTCGTCTGTATATGCATGTGCATATGTTAAGAATGGCCAGTGGTCACATCCTCTTGGATGCCATGCAGCATCCAGGACCTCAGCCAGTCAGCTGCGTCGTGCCGATGGGTCGGAAAGCTCTGCCTCCTGGAGGGGGTCCGCTTGCAGTGGAAGCATGGGGGTGAGGCTGGGTTGGAGGGTCTGGCTTGCGAGCGCCTGCCTTTGAGCGTGAAAAAATTTTCAAGAGAGGGAAAGGCAAGAAAACACCGAAATTCAAATTTTGAGCGCAGATAACTCCACTTTTACAAAAAGCTTTCAAAGTATATTTGCAGCAGGATAGTCGTGAAGCGGCGTCCTTTAAATTGCAGGCATATACCACAACTATGTTCAATAGCATATTGCGGGGTTTTTTAAAGCCAACTGCAATTCTGTAGTGAAATTGTCAGCCACAAACAATTAGTATTGTTAGTCCCAAAATAAAATGTGTAAAGAAGGGGGGGTGGGGGGGGTTGAGTCACGCAACAGTGGGAACTCAGAAAGCCAAAAAAGCACTTCAAGGAACCCAGGGATTTTGCAGAACCCAGGTTGAGAACCAATGCTCTGCACCAAGAAGTGTCTGTTAGCACACGTCCCAGCCGCTCACTTATGTTTGTTGCTTTGCGCTGAATTCTGGCATCTGTGTAACGTTTCTTATGTTCACATGGCAGTGCTTAGGTGGGCTCTGAGGAATGATTACTTGCTTAATGTAAAGAAATCAGTGCAGAGATGGAGACAAAGGAGAAGGGAGGAGACACTCGTGATTAACAAGTGCTACTATGAACTGTTTTGTTGAGGTATAAAGCAGAGAATGCAAGGGAAAAAAGGAGCATGTGCAACAATGGTGGGCAGTAACCACTTGTTAATCGTGATATGCGTCTCTATTTCTGCACTAATTTCTTGACATTATGCTACACCAACTAGCCCAACAGCACGCCCTTCTGAATTACTTTGTTGATCCAAATGAATGATGAAATAGTGTTTGAAGAATTGCTGATTCACTCTGTACTCATTCAGAAACAGAATAATAAGCAGCAGAATAAGAATTTCGATAAATGGAAATATTTTTGTTTGGCGGTGTTGTCATGTGCTCATGCTTAGCTAATACAGACAATACTGACCAGGGCCATGGGCATTTTTTGTTGTGTTCTTCATAGTGGCAAGTGGACAGCATGCATTAGAGGTATCTTCACTTCAATGATTCTCTTGGGCGTCCCTCATAGCCTGAGTCGCTTTGGGACGTTAAACACTCGTAAACCATAAACCATGATTCTCTGCCACTCAGCAGTGCATATGGCATATTGAAGCCACGGTAAAAATGGATCCATTCATGTCCAGTCTCTTAGCTGAGTTCAGTTAGCTTCAGTACTGTAAAGGTAGGTGGGCACGACTTTTTGGTCAATCTGCAAAGCTTGTGGTAACTGACTTCATCTGCAGATGAAAGATTTTCAAAGTGCAAGCATATATCTTGATGAAAACAACACCTTTGTGCTTTAATTGCACCAACAGTATTATGGTGCCACATAATATTTTGAATAACCTATTCCAAGTGTAGCATGTGCCTGCCATGATGATTCAAAGCTGGTTATTTCGTACTTGCATTACCAGAGCTTTGAGTTGCGCACTTTGTATTGCATCATGCATGGAGATCATGTTGCTCAAATGGAATTTTTGCTTCCTTCATACCATTCTTGTAGTGCTGTAGCGTGTAGGTTGCAGCTTGTACATAACGAAAAGCAGTTTGCTGTAAAATAAAAAAAAAGTGCTTAGATAGAACATTGGTACTTCAGCTGGCTGAAAACACCGGCTTGCAGGTGCAACTCTCATCAGTATTTGAGCATTCTCACTTGTTTTTAAAACTGAGAATGCTTTTGGCAATCTTGAAGTGCACTACAACGTTTTGCTGCATCGAGGGTGGCAAATAACCTCTACTTTGTTGGAAAGCAGCTGGGCTTACCATTGCTTTGTCATCTTAACCACACGACACAGTGGCCATTTTACTTGCAGGATGCTGGATAATAGCGCAGCTGGCAGTGTGCTGCTGCTCCTTCTCTTCTCTTCTGTATTCCAATGTCCATTTCTGTCATTCCTCAAGTGTGACAGGCGAGCTGCATGCTTGCAAGTATTTGATCATGCGGGGAGTGGCTGCTGAATAGGATTACAAAGTGGGGCGAAGTTGCGGAGTTCAGATGGCTGCTTTTGCTTGCTCCACCACCCTCAACCTGCCCTGCGGGTCGGCGCTACCAGGCATGGCAGCCGTGAGCCAGCACAGCCAGTGCGTTAGTGCACATGTGTGTTGATTGATTGTATGCACTCAGTTAGATAAGTCCAATGTGCAGTTCGTTGTAGAAAGTTTATTTCACATGAATGATGATA
Source organism: Amblyomma americanum (assembly GCF_052857255.1). Classification (NCBI taxonomy): domain Eukaryota; kingdom Metazoa; phylum Arthropoda; class Arachnida; order Ixodida; family Ixodidae; genus Amblyomma; species Amblyomma americanum. The sequence continues at coordinate 93,506 of NW_027526879.1, read as the reverse complement.
GAACTGCTTCGGGCTTTTGGCATAAAGTTTAATTCGCCCTACCCGGTTTCGTTTCGTTACAATTGGGTTTGACTGTAAGCCATTTTTGGTCAGCAGATTGGGCTCAGTTGCTATTGGCCTTATGGGAGGCAAACTTCCAGAATATTTTCAGTGTGCGCAGCTGTTCATTTAGGAAACATCAGATATGTCAGGCATGAAATTTAAAGGAACAGCGAGGCTAATGTGATCCAATTTTTGTTCTCAGTAAATTCTATTGTTAATTGTTTTGTGGCTATCGTTTGTTTCACAGCAAAAGACACATTTATTGCTGAGAAAATTGGATTTAGAAATGGAGAATTTTTTCCGTTCACTCGATTTAAACACGTGATGTGGAGACCAACTAAGACTCCGTGATTTCCCTTCAGTTTGGAAGTGGGTGGCAATATAGCCTTGCCTCAGAGATCTGCATTACCAAGTGTGTATGGACGCCATTGCAGCTTGAATGTGAAAACAGCTGTTGGGAGTGCTACACTGAACCTTTTTGTTCTTGTAAGTAAAGCAAGTGTACCAGTGGCTGATAGACACTGTGCGTCCTAATCCTGCCTGCACAGAAACACCATTACCACTATCACTGCCAACTGCGATACCAGTATCTCATTTTTTTTCTTGTGTAGCGTGCAAAAAGTCCATTTTCACTGAAAGTGGGCCTCTTTGTCATTAGAATGCGATAGTCAGCCAATACATTCCAGCTTCAGTTTTATCCATCATCATAGGACTCAAGGGTCTGCAGCTGCAAAAAGGGGCCGCAGAGCTGAGGCAAACAATAGCTGGCCACATTAATTGTAGTCCAAAGTGTGAGTTGCAAACATTCTTGTGTTGCTTCTTGCAATGCGCTTTGCAGACGAGTAACACTGTGTGGCACACCTGTCTACCTGCCGCCAGAGATGGTCGAACAGTGTGCTTATGATGAGAAGGTCGACCACAGGTGCCTAGGCATCCTCATCTACGAATTCTTGGTGGGGAAGCCGCCATTCAACGCCGATACTGTGGAAAAAATCGGCGAGGAAATACTGAAGGGCCAGGTTCAGTTCCCCGACCATGTCAGTGCTGATGCACGGGACCTCATTGGAAAGGTGGGTGGCAGAGATGGCATTAAATTGTGTAAGGACGGTGGCTGAGGGTTGCAGCCGTGCTGCGCTGGTAGATGTGACGTTCAGGGTGTCTGGTGTGGCTTTGCTGTCCATGGTGTGAGTGTCTTCTGCAAATAACCACTCTGTTGCCTTCAGGTTTGCACCCTGCCACACCTTTCACCCCTTCTTGTTGAGACCATTTATTTATTTAAGGGCCCATTTGGGTATTAAATGGGGGGTCCCTAGGGAGAAGGTGTACAGCTAATAACACGGTTGCCAAAAAATGTGAACGCAAAAAAGAACTCTGTATACACTTGTGAAAGGGCCACACTTCCTTTTCTTTAGATTTTGACGGGGTGTGACCCTTACACAAAAAGAAAAAGAGCAATTTTTGCTCTCAATTTTGTGAGACTCCAGGTAGAACCAAGAATTACGTCTCGTCAGTTTATGTGCTGACCCATATTTTATAACTAATTAATGCAGGCCTGTGAATCCTTCACAGGAAAAACAAAAAATAAAGAATGCAAAGTCCTTATACACTCAAATACGCTGAGAACACAATACACTTAGGTTTTGCACGTGCACATGCATACAATATAGTATCGATTATTGCAGTAGGAAAGATAGTTAAAAAGAGAGAGAGAAACAAAGTAAAAACAAAGTACAGTTAAAACTCGATTTAACGAAGTTGAGGGGAGCCGTGAATTATTTCGTTAAATCGAGAACTTCGTTAAATTGAATGAGGCATTTCTTGGGCACATAATTCAGTACATTCGATTACAGTAAAACCTCGTTAAAACGTACCCGCTTAAACAGTACTTTCGTTTTAAAAGTAGTAAAGTCAAGTCCCCGACTGAGCACCCATTGAACATAATGCATTTTGCATCCGCATAAAACGTACCAGCTTATCGCGGTCATATCGGTTAGCACGTACCATTTTCACTTTTCGTCGCACTCGCGCGTGATGAATTCACGCCGGTAGCACCGACCCAAAGGACGGTTCGGCTAGAGGGGCAACAATCTTCCCTAAATACCGCCGACGGGACGGCAAGCCACACAGCCAATAACAAATTGGCGCCAAAGTTGGTAATCATACAATTAGCGCAATCTTTGGGGGTCTGTATGGTCATCGTCATGACCCCCCGCGCTACTTTCGAGTGGGTAGCGCCAACACCACGACCGGCGCCGCTAGCGCGTATGAAAAGAAACAACAAAAATTCTTACTCGACAAGAAAGGCCCGAGGGGACTACAAATTTATTTTCCGCCAAAGAAGTCGGTGATCTTTGCCTGCGTGCGCTTTGTGAGCAACGGCCGCACCGATTTCTCGTAGGTCTGAAGTGCGTCCAGCGCGTCTTCCGTCCCCTCGTGTGCGCGGCAAAATGTCGCAGCAGATCGAGAGCATCCATCACCTGACCTGGTGTCGGCACGGGAGCTTCGGCACCTGCAGGGTCGTCGGCAGCGTCTTCAGCCGTCACTCCCTCCACGCTTCCTACAAGCCGCAACATATCGGCATCAGTCAAAACTTCCGTTGTGACTGCATTTGCGTCGGCGTTCACGTAGTCTGAGAAACTTATGCCTGTGGGCACTTCATCCACTGAGCGAAGGTGTTCCCAGGCATCTTCATCCTCGTGCACGGCGCTCGCGCAGTCCGGACCAGCTTCGGCAGTTTCAGGGCCTAGTGTACCGAAACCGGCAGTCCTGAAGCAGTTGACAATTATCGACGGCCTCAATGCTCTCCAAGCCGCCGCCACCATCTCAACCGCCATAAAAATATCTATTTTCGTCTCGCGCTTCAGCTCCAGGTTGAGGAGAACTCTGTCGACGAGGACTCTGTCACATTTCTTCTGTCCACTTGTCACAGCACGAATTATGTCCGCTTTCTCGTCCAGGGTAAGCCTTTTTCGTTTCTTGCAGGGCTCCATCTGCTAGTCAGGAGGGTTAGTGGCGCGCTTGCTCGCACACACCACGTCCGCGTTCACGATAGCAAGGCTAGACTGATGGAGGCCTAACAAGCTGAGCTTGACAAAGACGTGCGTTCAAAGGCACGGGGAAATCCGCACAAGAGCGAACACAGAGCACAACACACAAACACGCACACAAAAAAACACGCGAACTGCAACAGCGCCATCCATGAAATGTGGCACGAAACTTTTTTACTGCTGGCGCCATCTCGTGAGCTCGACTCAAAATTAAAACTCGTTTTGCGCCGCGCAGTTTGAAAAAAGCGACGGGATGAAGATGCTCCGTGCTGTTACCGCTGACTCGCAATCAATAAATTTTGGGGTGCTGTCTACAAAATAGACCAAAAATTAACACTTTTTCACCTTTATTTCTCGAAAAAAGGTTCGTTAAATCGGGACAGATCACGGAATCGGTTTCGTTATTTCGGGTTAGTCAAAGCATTGAATCCTATGGGCGTCTGAGGGGGAATTAGGATACCTTCGTTAAATCGAGATTTTTGTTAAATCGGGTTTCGTTAAATCGAGTTTTGACTGTAGTAGAAACTAGTCCCGAGCCATCCACTTAGTGTCAGTCGTAGCCGGCTGGTGCCTTTGGGGCGCTACATATTAAAATTTGGAGAAGCTGGGTTCCGAAAAGTCCGAAGCCAAAAGCATATAATTGCTTACGCAGCTTCTTAGACGGTCATTAGATATAGTCTAGCATGTGCCGTGTATACCCGCGTAATGATCCCACTGTCATAATGAACCCTCCCTCCACTTTCATCGGCCAGAATCTACTTTTTTTTTTCAGCCTTTAGCTTTTTGTTGCGGGTCCACTTTGCACTCTCATCGGCAGTGCGAACCTTGGCAGCGTGCCACTATTCTGTGCCCCCCCCCCGCCCCTTCCCCCATGTCGCATGCCCTCAATCTGCCCACTTGTATGTTTGCACATGTGCGGTTGGTCAATAAATTTATTATACGAGCACAGTTTTCCGAAAGTTTAAACGTAGTAGTTGGGAAATCGTGTTTTCTGGAAACGTATTAACCTGGAAAAATATGGCGTAATGCTATGGGACATTTTTAATGTCCGCGATTTTGAGCGTATTAACAGTGAGATCGTATGAACTGGGAACATATCAACGATTCATTGTGTTCATTGGCATTGGTGTTGACAACGTTCTAGATGCGGATGGTTTTGAGGAAAGGAAGGGCGCATAACTGGCTCCCTGGACGGAGTCTGCGTTTACATGACCTTTCACGTCGCTCAGTCCTGTGATGCCATATGAGTGTGCAGTTTGAATCGGAGGGCGGGAAAAACTTCTTTAAAGGAAATGCATCTTTCGCTCCCAGACGAGCGGCAAACAAGCCATCAAATGCTGAACTATCAATGATTTTGCTAACCAAAAATAACATTGATAGACTTTTTTCGCTGTCCCTCTAATAGTATGTATTTGCTCTCAGTTGTCAAGAACTGGTTATTTCATATGCTTATGGCTACTCTGTATGAATGCTTGCACTTTTGGAGCTCAATGGCAGCACGGGATATTGGTGATTGGGTCCATAGATCTGCCTGCTTATTGTTCTGCTGCTTTGCCATGCAACTGTTTAATGGCTTCTTGCAGTTTTTGCTACATTCGTGAAACAAGATGCTTTTGGAGGGCATTGGATGAAGGCTGTGTTGGCAGAGGCACAAGGCCTGTAGGGACTTTTTTTTTTACTTTAACAGCCCACTCGCCTGGCTCATAGGAGCTCTTTCAGTTAGGAAGTTGTGAAATGATACAGTAGAACTACTCTGTTTTTCATGGGGCCACGAGGAAAATTATATCAGCCAGGCAGTGTAGCCAAACAATGTGTGTGGAAAAGACTGCGAGCGTTGTATGCCGCTAAGTGTGAAGCGCTGGAGGATGCCGAGCAGTGTTCGTCAGGCACCAGTGTAGTGAAGACAGTCCCGCTTCAGCCAGTGTGCGGTCAGTGTGCCACGTGCACTAAACATGGGCTTTCAAAAATTAACATGCGGATTTTGCTAATTTGAGCTTCTAGTTCTTCTAAGCTAATGCTTTGGTCAGCATCGAGGGCAACAATGAGTCACTCAAGAGTGTTCGCGTAAGGGCTTTAGCTTTGTCTTGGCATGATTGAAATGTAGCAAACCATGTTTGAGATTTGATGCCATGCTCACTGCCCTGGCCCTCTCCCTACTTTACTTGTTTAGGTGCATCTAGCAGGCTGACATCGGCAACAGGCACTGTGCCCTCGGAGAGAGCAGGAGGATTGGGTTGGGTGAGGCATCTTTTCTTAATTTTGGTGCTTTGCAAACAACAAAAATAAACAGACTTTCTCATCTAAAATTTTAACAGCGCTGAACTGGGGACGTCAGTGCCACATATCTTTGGTGTAGAACTAAAGAACTCCTTCATGGCATTACAGCTTACCATCCAGCAGTGGCAGTATGCATGTTGATTTAATGTTCGCTGCTTGTTTAGTGACGTTAGGCCTGACACATGGTGGTTATGCTAACAATTGCCAAAATGTTCACTTTCATCTGCTTGGTTCTAAAATTCACTCGCATCTGCTGCTAATGCGTGAGGATTACTGCATGAATGCTGCCACTCCTTCAGGTCGATGCACAAGTTGTTTTTCGCTGTCATTGTTTGGAGGCAGACTTTCTTTTCCTTAGTGCAAGAGGACTATTCCAATGGGTAAACCCCAAGGAACATTTCTGTTGTCCTTTGCTTATAAACTTTGCCTCACTGCTATGGAGGGGTTATGTCTCGCACTCATTAGGTTTCGGCCACGTGGTTTAGTACAGTCAGTCCTAGATGTAAATCTGAGTTGAAGGGGGCTGAAGGTTAGTTAGAATTAATGCGGGCCTATTTAAGTGTAGTGGAGCTAAATTTTGGTCTTTTATGGCCAGATAAACGATGAAGGCATGCAGCATTAGCCATTGGCTGTAGCTTTCTCATGTCGCTTGCGAGCTAGACTGTCCCTCTTTTTGTGCAGAACCCAGCCAGAAAAGAGGTGCCAGGCCGAAGTATGGGCTGTCTTCTCGGCAACTGCTCAATTTCCGGAGCAATCCTCTGCCTTGCCTGAAGTGCAAGGCAGTGGCCGCGGCATGGTGCCAGGTGGCTCTGCGGAGGGACTGCAGATTCCCAGGCAGCCACACGCAGTGCCGCCTGCTTATATTCAACTCGGGAAGCCGGCCGCCATCACGTCTGCTAAGGGTGAGTCTTTCCTTTGTGTGCACGCTAGCCGTGGAATGTGAATGCACCAGAGGGGGGTGCAAGCGCAGTGTGTCATGTAAAAGGCAAGTGGTGACTGTAGGTGGTGTGATGTTACTGTGAACTACTGCTTGAGTGAGCTCCATGAAACATGAGAAAAAATTCTACTCAACTCCTCTGAATATATGAATGTGCACTGGGCTGATGCACAAATGTAGATACTCCGTGCATATATCATTGAGGATGTAAGGAAGCGTAACATAGAACAAGCAACAAATTTTTTGTTTGTCATTAGCTTTGCCTTGCAACTGTTTCTAGCATAGGAGCTGAAAGAAAATGTGCACACAGCAGCAAGGCTGACATGCAGCTGCAATCAGAATATGATTTGCAACGCAATGCTGGTGTCAAAATGGGAAAAGTGAACAAAGCTGACTGGTTTCATGAGTTTATGTATGCTGTGCCTGTCCTGCCTAATCTTGCCTGCCACTGTTGCCGGCTGATATCGGCGTCTCGTCCTTTTAGCGAGTGTGCCGGGTTACATATATGGCACTGCGCTTGTGCACTAAAACTACTCCTAAAGTATTTCGTAGCCACTGAGTAGGATAAATTTTCGTATGCAAGAAATTACTGGACAAGTACCTCGCAGCAAAGGGGCATAATTTTGTCTCACTATGTTGATGCTTTGCATAGCTGCTGTGATTGAGGGGCCGAATCGCGGCTAGGTCGGCTAAATTTCAATATAACTGAAATTAAAAACGTTCCTGGGCTGGGTGACGTCGGCACTCATTGGAAGAATTCCCACTAGTAGAAACTAGTCCCGAGCCATCCGCTAAGTGTCAGTCGTAGCCGACTGGTGCCTTTGGGGCGCTACATATTAAAATTTGGAGAAGCTGTGTTCCGAAAAGTCCGAAGCCAAAAGCATATAATTGCTTAGGCAGCTTCTTAGACGGTCATTGGATATAGTCTAGCATGTGCCGTGTATACCCGCGTATTGATCCCACTGTCATAATGAACCCGCCCTCCACTTTCATCGGCCAGAATATACTTTTTTTTTCAGCCTTTAGCTTTTTGTTGCGGGGTCCACTTTGCACTCCATCGGCAGTGCGAACCTTGACAGCGTGCCACTATTCTGCCCCCCCCCCCATGTCGCATGCCCTCATTCTGCCCACTTGTATGTTCGCACATGTGCGGTTGGTCAGTAAATTTATTATACGAGCACAGTTTTCCGAAAGTTTAAACGTAGTAGTTGGGAAATTGTGTTTTCTGGAAACGTATTAACCTGGAAAAATATGGCGTAATGCTATGGGACATTTTTAATGTCCGCGATTTTGAGCGTATTAACAGTGAGATCGTATGAACTGGGAACATATCAACGATTCATTGTGTTCATTGGCATTGGCGTTGACAACGTTCTAGATGCGGATGGTTTTGAGGAAAGGAAGGGCGCATAACTGGCTCCCTGGACGGAGTCTGCGTTTACGTGACGTTTCACGTCGCTCCGTCCTGTGATGCCATATGAGTGTGCAGTTTGAATCGGAGGACGGGAAAAACTTCTTTGAAATAAATGCATCTTTCGCTCCCAGACGAGCGGCAAACAAGCCATGAAATGCTGAACTATCAATGATTTTGCTAAGCAAAAAAAAAATTGATAGAGTTCTTTCACTGTCCCTCTAATAGGATGTATTTGCTCTCAATTGTCAAGAACTGGTTATTCCATATGCTTATGGCTACTCTGTATGAATGCTTGCACTTTTGGAGCTCAGTGGCAGCACGGGATATTGGTGACTGTGTCCATAAATCTGCCTGCTTTTTGTTCTGCTGCTTTGCCATGCAACTGTTTAATGGCTTCTTGCAGTTTTTGCTACATTCGTGAAACAAGATGCTTTTGGAGGGCATTGGATGAAGGCTGTGTTGGCAGAGGCACAAGGCCTGTAGGGACTTTTTTTTTTTACTTTAACAGCCCACTCGCCCGGCTCATAGGAGCTCTTTCAGTTAGGAAGTTGTGAAATGATACAGTAGAGCTACGCTGTTTTTCATGGGGCCACGAGGAAAATTATATCAGCCAGGCAGTGTAGCCAAACAATGTGTGTGGAAAAGACTGCGAGCGTTGTATGCCGCTAAGTGTGAAGCGCTGGAGGATGCCGAGCAGTGTTGGTCAGGCACCAGTGTAGTGAAGACAGTCCCGCTTCAGCCAGTGTGCGGTCACTGTGCCACATGCGCTAAACATGGGCTTTCAAAAATTAACATGCGAATTTTGCTAATTTGAGCTTCTAGTTCTTCTAAGCTAATGCTTTGGTCAGCATCGAGGGCAACAATGAGTCACTCAAGAGTGTTCGCGTAAGGGCTTTAGCTTTGTCTTGGCATGATTGAAATGTAGCAAACCATGTTTGAGATTTGATGCCATGCTCACTGCCCTGGCCCTCTCCCTACTTTACTTGTTTAGGTGCATCTAGCAGGCTGACATCGGCAACAGGCACTGTGCCCTCGGAGAGAGCAGGAGGATTGGGTTGGGTAAGGCATCTTTTCTTAATTTTGGTGCTTTGCAAACAGCGCTGAACTGGGGACGTCAGTGCCACATATCTTTGGTGTAGAACTAAAGAACTCCTTCATGGCATTACAGCTTACCATCCAGCAATGGCAGTATGCATGTTGATTTAATGTTCGCTGCTTGTTTAGTGACGTTCGGCCTGACACATGGTGGTGATGCTAACAATTGCCAAAATGTTCACTTTCATCTGCTTGGTTATAAAATTCACTCGCATCTGCTGCTAATGCGTGAGGTTTACTGCATGAATGCGGCCACTCCTTCGGGTCGATGCACAAGTTGTTTTTCGCCGTCATTGTTTGGAGGCAGACTTTTTTTTTCCTTAGTGCAAGAGGACTATTCCAATGGGTAAACCCCAAGTAAAATTTCTGTTGTCCTTTGCTTATAAACTTTGTCTCACTGCTATGGAGGGGTTATGTCTCGCACTCATTAGGTTTCGGCCACGTGGTTTAGTACAGTCAGTCCTGGATGTAAATCTGAGTTGAAGGGGGCTGGAGGTTTGTTAGAATTAATGCGGGCCTATTTAGGTGTAGCGGAGCATAAATTTTGGTCTTTTATGGCCGGATAAACGAGGAAGGCATGCAGCATTAGCCATTAGCTGTAGCTTTCTCATGCCGCTTGCGAGCTAGACTGTCTCTCTTTTTGTGCAGAACCCAGCCAGAAAAGAGGTGCCAGGCTGAAGTACGGGCTGTCTTCTCGGCAACTGCTCGATTTCCGGAGCAATCCTCCGCCTCGCCTGAAGTGCAAGGCAGTGGCCGCGCTCACTCGGAAAGCCGGCCGCCATCACGTCTGCTAAGGGTGAGTCTTTCCTTTGTGTGCACGCTAGCAGTGGATTGTGAATGCACCAGAGGGGGTGCAAGTGCAGTGTGTCATGTAAAAGGCAAGTGGTGACTGCAGGGGGTGTGATGTTACTGTGAACTACTGGAACGCTGGTGACAAGATGACCTGGTGTCATTTTGATGCAGAGTTGTAACACCTAGAATAGAGCAGTGGAATGCCTGTGACCATTTCAAAAGTGTCTCGTGACCTCCGTAAGAAAGGCTAGTTCTGAAGGTTGTTTGACTGCTGTGTATTGCGGCGCTGGCACATTTACAGAGAGGCAAGATGGCAGCCAGCCATACTCCCTGTCGAGCACCCCGACGAGAGCAGTCTCTGGACCGCCTGAGAAATGACAATGTTCAACTACGGGGTCAGGTGGGTGGTCCTTTCCTAATAATAATAAAAAAATGTTATTATATATATCATATGTTATGTAAATTGCGTGGCTTGTTGCTTGAGATGAAATATGTTTTCGGCTCATGGTTGACTCTTGCTCTCGGTGGCCCTGACTAACGTTCCTTTATTAAGAAGGTAGTGACATTCTCCGTTTCCTGCTGGCTTCCTTCTAAAACCTCCATGCCCATCACTGCGTGAGAGCGTCGCTGGAAGGTTCGAAACTATTTGGTGCACTTGAAAAATTGCAAAGCTTTGCCTTTGTTTTGCCATTGATTGGCCGGGCAGGAGTTTCCTGCTTGAACTGTCTGCACCCGTTGGTGGCTCCTGCCCGACCTGCTTTAACTGCACCGTGTGATTGTGGTCTCTTCACCACCAGAAAATCGGCCCTTCAAATACAATGTTTTCAGTGCATTAGGTTCGACATAACTGCAGCGCGAAATAAAGACTAACACAATGGAAGGAAAACACTCACGACACGGACAGTCTGTGCACTCAAAATTGGTTTTATTTTGCCAATGCATGGGAAATATAAAGGTTCCGCCATGCACGCGCTCACATAATACAGAGGAAAAGGAGACGTGCCAACGACAGTATAGCTCTTCTTAGCTCGTGCCTCAGCTCCAATACCATCGGGGTTGATGCCGTCTGTGGTGCAGGCCACGGCAATGTGCCAGGATGCTGCGCCAGTAACAGCATGGTGTGTTTATATTTTGACGAGAGCGCCAGCGGCAATGGCTCACTTGGCAGTCTTGGCAGCGTTCCAGGACACTGGTGTGGCCGGCTGCCGACAGGGTATGTGGTGCAAGAAAGCCGGCGAGACTTGTCAAGAAGAGACATGGGGCGTGAGGTAGCGCGTGTCAGAGTACGTGCACTCGAGCACCGGAGGAGAACCTGGTAGTTTAGGCCAGAATATCACAAAAATTCTTAGCTTTCACGCCACAGCTAACGCTAAAACATTTGCGGTACACACTTGTAACTGTCGTCCGAGTTTTATTTATGTAGAATGTTGTCCCACTCATTTGGGTAACCTCTTCTGTGCAATTGGTCATGAAATCGGCTATGGAGCAGCTGTGTTTTGTGCATACGCTGAAGTTACTATCCTTTCCAAACCAAGAAAAAAACTGGTAGGGTTTTAACGTAGTTATAGGGGGAGGCTACCCTTGAACACCAACTTTTTTGTTCCTTGAGATATCTGAATGAAATTTTCAGGATAGGCTAACAGCACAACCATTTGAACAACTACCAAGTTTCGTGTAGCTGTGAGCACTGGTTCTCAAATTACAGGAGTATATCAAAGTGGTCCACATAAGGTCGCTTATTCCAGGCTTGGAGAATTTTAAAATAGCCTTGGCACTGTGAAGTTCATTACGGTCATTCCTGGATAGGTGCCCCAGGGCAAAAGCTGGAAAAGTTTAGCACAGCACAGAATTTAGTTTCAATAAATTAGACCTTCATTAGGCATATTTCAATAACTTGAAAATAACTTGAATAAGTTCCACCGAATATGGCGCGGCAGCCACCTCCGGGTCCGCACGCAGGCGTCCGGGGAGGCAGTCTGTCACACTGCAGCCGGAGGACATCCGATCCCGTCTAGGACAAGAGGTCTTCAGCCTTGGCCGCCAGACGGACTGCGAAGCGCTGAGTTTTTCGTCGGAGCTTCTTAGCGTAGTCTCCCATTCATCGCTAGTTTTAATCGCGTTGCGCCCTGGGCCATGAAAGCATCTCCATATTATGTGATCTAATAATGTTGCCACGTGGCCGCAAAATTTACAAATTCCGGTTTCTGCACCGTCCCTCTTCCGCACTCTCGCACTCGTCCAACTCCACAGGGGCGAGAGAAATGTCCAGCTCGGAGTCTTCTCCAGTCGTAGGATTCCTTTTTACTCGGGGATCTATGCGGTGGCGGATATATCCTCCTGTCTTTCTTCAGATTGTCGGTTAGATCCATAAACATGCCAATACTTTCTTTGCTTTTAGATGTTGTTGTGGAGGCGTCCGCAGCACCACGAAGTAGTGAGGAGCGGGCGAGCATGTGGGCAGCTTTGTTGCCGGCGAGACTGGCGTGTGCTGGGGTTCAGATTGTAGGTACGCTTCCGGCGAGACTCGACTCCTTCAGAATTTTGGCAGCATGATTGCTAACTCTACCCTTGCTAAAATTCCTAACCGCCGCTTTGCTATCGCGACGTGTTTCACGCCTGGTCATGCAATGGCAATGACTATTGCAATCTCCTCCGCCTCTATAGGCGTTAGAGCTCGGTTTTTTTCGATTCCTATATTGCATGAAAAGGTCGCCGGGAAGGGCTCGCCAACTTTCGCTCGTGATTGTGGGTCCTCTGCTGCCTGTAGAAGTGCATTATTTGGCTCAGGTGTTCATGACAACACAATGCAGTGATTGAGCAAGGTGATGTCCTCTCCTCGGAAGGTGTTTCAGAGCCCCTTTGATGGGCTTTTATTCGTCATATTTGCTGCAGTCGACTTAGGGGAAGGATAAGCGCCGTTCTTTCTCGTTGGCTATTTCTGTCGCGCTGTGCGCATCTAAAAAAGCACGCGCCGCAGCATTCGTCTTTCTCGTGGATCGTCTCTCGCGTGCTGTGCGCCTCTAAATATATACTAATGACCATAGCCTGAAAATTATTTTGCACGCTTCTTAGGTGCCGCTGTACAAACGTGACTTTGCTATGTAGATGGGTTAAAAGCATGCCCGGTAGGAAATAATGCCAAAACAATAAACACATTCCCCCCCTTCGCTGCGACGAGACATTGGCTGCTTGCAACTCGAAATTTCAGCCATCGTTTCCTTCTTTGCTATGCAAAAGTTCAGTTTTTAAGATGACGCTAGCCTCATCTTTTCACCAGCGTGCTCTTTTTATTCGGAAGGCAAAAACCAGATAAGAATGCAATGTATTATGTACATACCCCTTTAACGCGCCAAGGTGAAACCTGCATGCCTATTTTCCTCGGTTTCTCTGAGCATCGTTTGGAGAAGCCTGTAATTTCACGTTTCTCGTGTTCAGCTTGCGCATTTCTTTGATGTAACAGCAGATAATACACGACAACAAAAAAAAGTGAATTGAAGGACAACCAAAGCAACTTATTGCACTGATATACACAGCAGACACCCCACTTCTGGGACAAGCTGTCCAACTTTCGGTGGCTTCACTCACGCTCGCCTCGGAAAGCGGGAATGCGGCATCCAACTACCTAGTGGAGATCCGTGGGTGGAACAATTCGTTTACTCGGTGAAGTGCTTTATTACAGAAGTCGATTTAAGGTGGGGTGAGATTATGAACATGGTTTTCAAAGACTGGCTCTAGAGTAGCCGTAATAAAAGCTATGGATACGAAATTTGCTAGCAATGCAGCTTGCATAGAGTGCGAAACTAGATTAAAATTCTGCCTATATTAATTTTTTCCCGCTTGCATTCCTTTTTCCTAAAATCTAATGGATGCAGAATCCTGAAATTTTGTATGGGATTAGAAATGTTTGTTGCACAACAGGTCAAATTATTTGCTTTGAGCAAAATGTAGTTTCTTTTCTCACTGCTGTAAAATCACCACCCACAAATGTTTCTTTTATAAAAACACAAACTTCTGAACACTACTGATTCTAGTTAAAGTCATGCAAAAGGCATTGATTCGAATCTGTGGAAAATTGTTTTCTTACGCCTTATAGTCCCTATATAATATTACGATAAGAAAGGGTGTAAGGCAGAGAGACACGATCTCGCCAATCCTATTCACTGCATGTTTACAGGGGGTATTTAGGTTTGGTGCACTGACATCGTATTCAGAGGCCTAGATTGAGAACAGTTGGGGGCAAGACTTAATAGAGAATACCTTAGTAATCTGCGATTCGCTGATGACATTGCCCTGCTAAGTCACTGGGATGAACCGCAAAACATGATCAATGAGTTAGACAGGCAGAGCAGTACTATGGGCCTAAAACTTAATATGAAGAAAACCAAAGTAATGTTGAACAGTCACAGAAGGGAACAGCAGTTTCCAACTGGTAGTGAGTTGCTGGAAGTGGTAAGAGAATACATCTACTTAAGGCAGGTAGTGACCGTAGCTCCAGATCACGAGAGCAAAATAACTATAAGAATAAGAAAGGGGTGGAGTGCATTTGGCAGGTTCTCTCAGATCATGAATGGCAGTTTACCAATATCCCTCAAGAGAAAAGTATATAACAGCTGTATCTTACTGGTACTATGGGGCACAAATGCGGAGGCTAACGGAAAGGGTTCCGTTTAAGGATACTGCAATGAACTATGGAAAGAAAAACTATAGGTGTAACGTTAAGAGATAGGAAGAGGGCATAGTAGGTCAGGGATCAAAGGTGGGTTAATGATATCCTAGACGTAATCAAGAGGAAGAAATGGGCTTGGGCAGGGCATGTAATGCGAAAACAAGGTAACCGATGGTCCTTAATAATCACAAGATTGGATTCCAAGGGGAGAGAAGCGTAGCAGGAGGCGGCAGAAAGTTAGGCGAGAGGATGAGATAAAGAAGTTTATGGGAACAGGGTGGCCACAGCTGGCACAGGACAGGGTTAATTGGGGAGATATGCAAGAGGCCTTTGTTCTGCAATGGGTGTAGTCAGACTGATGATGATAATGACAGTTCCTGAGAAAGACCCATCAACCTTCAGAAATGCTGTTTTGCAAAAAATGCAGATAAGGCCTCTGAAAACTCAAACCTTTCCACTCAACACGACCATGAACGCAAAAAAAAGTTTTGAAATTGCAAACGCCCAAGTGTAATTTATTACCTGAAAGCTAAAGAAATGCTCTATCAGAAGGTCGCCAAATCTAGAATTTTTTTTTGCAAAACAAACTGGGATGAGAAAAATTCAAATAGCGCCTCTAAAAACTCACTTTTGCACTTGATGTCATCACGAAAAACTACCATAAAAGCATTTGGAATTCTTGACTACCTAAGTGTGTTACATTTTCTCGAAGCTAAGAAATGCTCTATCAGAAGGTTGTAAAATCTAAAAATTTAAGTTTTTTTTAAAATAGTCTCACTGCCCCTGAACAATAAGTATGATAAGTTACTATGATAATTACCATCTGTTTTTGCCATTAGCAATTTAAAAGTCAATGCTTTTCAGTCACCTACTTCAAAATCAACAATTTTGGCACGTTCCAAGCTGTGGAACTCAACCCACATGCTAGATGTGTAATACTATGCCGTGACTTTTAAATACCGTATCTATCAGCAATGTACTACTGGGGTCAAAAGTTTCCGGGGCGAGAGTTCTAGTGAAAACGTTTATTGTAGCTCCACCTCGCTACCCAGTCGCCTGATATTGTATGAAGACATTAAAGGCCTAAATGCTCCTTCCTCTCTTCACAATATCAGGCGACAGGGAGCTGGGTGGAGCTGCAATAAACGTTTTTCCTCGATCTCGCGTCCCGGAAACTTTTGTCCCCAATAGTACAAGTGTAAAAATGCAAAATGCGTCACATCAAATGGAGCTTCTTATATAACTCTTTAAATATAGGAGTGGAGAGTTGATACATTTTTTTCTTTCCTGCCTCTTGTTGATTGAATACAGTTTTCACAGAATTAATTTATATTCATCTACAAAGCGTATAAAGAATGAATATGTAGAACTTTTCTTGCTTGGGCGGCATACCCACAGCTTTATGGTCTAAATAAAATGAAACGAAACTAAACGTACTAGTTTGCAACACAACCATACAGTTTATTTCGAAAGCAAGGCTTGACTCTTTTGCACATACACTTTCTGGTTCTTTCCACCTTTATGGCCTAAATAAAATGAAATGAAATTAAACATACTAGTTTGCAACACAACCATACAGTTTATTCCGAAAGCAAGGCTTGACTCCTTCGCACATACACTTTGTGATTCTTTCCACACATGATCAGTTGAGAACAAAAACTATTACCACCCTTACCACTCTCATCTGAACAAGACAAGCTGGAAATATGTACAGCAGTATTAGAACTCTGTTGCCCCAGTACACCAACAGCAGGTGGAGCACTAGTATGCCCTGTATTCACTGCAGGCTCAGCTTTCAATTTCTTTGTGCAGCCTGGGATAAGTCTGATCCTTTTCTACAACATATGCAATGCAACTATGTTTATTTTTAAGTTTACAACGAAGTTTGCAATCTATATACCTTCTTGCTTCAGGATACACCATAAATGCATTACAGCATCAGGCACCCTGACAGCCTATAATGTTGATATGCCATCGTTTCCCAAACTTTTTTGGTACAGCATTACAGTTAACAATACTTTTTTCTGTCTGGCGCAGTTCCGCAACATTGGCAATGTGCAAGTTACACGGCTGACAGGAGTGACGCCACCATTCAACTGGCTTGGAGTTGCCATCATAAACCTGATACTGCAAGACCAGGCTGACAGATTGCGCCAGAAACTGGAGGAAGAAGCCAAGAAGGCTCTCAACGAGTCCCTTGAGAACACCAGAATTCCAATTACGATAAATTGAGTGTAGCAGCTACACTGCAGCATGGTTAGCAGGCACATAGCCAGAATTTTTTGTCAGGAGGGCCCCCAACGTAATTTCTTGCATGGAAGTGGGTGCTGTACGATGCAAGCCCAAGAGCACTGCTAAAAGAAAAAACTGCGGGGGGGGGGGGGGCACCCCCCTTTACGTTAACATACTAAAACCAGATTGTCCACCTGATGGCTAACATAATAAAAGAAGTTTGATAGTTTACTTGTACTTGTGTTCATAGGAGCCAGAGCACAATATGTTTTGGCCTCACTGCAATATTAGAGAGTTATAGCATAGCCCGATTCACTACAGTGATCAGCTTCCATGGGGCGCCACTGTACATGTGCAGATTGTCCTGAGGGCGCCAGATGGTGCCAGGTGCTGGCCAGCTACGTGCACACCTGCTGTGTCTGAAACAGTCAGAGTGTATGTACTGGCAGCGTGCAGAAGCGGATTGCGCTATGCTATAACTCTATTCATGGAACATTCAGCCCGGTACTTTCAATGAATAGCTCTTGCACATCCACTAAAGGATGGTCCTACTTAAAGAACATTTGGACCATAGGTGCTAGAAAATGTTTCTTTAAACTTATAGTGCCATTAATTGCATCTCCATGCCCTCCATTCCTGAAATCACGTGACCCTACCGTGCTAACACAAACATATCAAGCAGAGACCATGAAATACTAGCCCTGTGTGCCAAAAATTTTCTAACACTGAATACAAATAGATCAGAATATCGATAAACGAATGGAAATCTGTTAAATAGAACCACTGCTTAAATGGAGCACCAGCCTGTGTTAGCTGGATTTCTAGTAGGGCACTGTAAAAAAAACGAATTGGAACAAAAATTTTCTCACCAGGGGGGTAAAAGGAACCAGATACAGAACCGAAACAGCAACCAGTTGGCCAAGCTCAGGGCTATCGGTCAGAGATATCATTATTCTCTGGTTCCGTTTTGTTCTTCTCTGGCTTCCATTTCTGCTGCAGGCACAGGCAGCCCAATGGTGAAGACTGTAGGGGTGCATGAATATTTGGAATTTTGAATATGAATCGAATATATCTTTTACTCAGGTCATATTCAATTCCAAAAATGAGCATTCGAAAATTTCCAAATATCCAGCACCAACCAAACACTGTCGACTTTCATAAATCCGACTGTGGTAACACCATAATATATGTGGAAAAATTATCCGAAGTTTCAGTCTACAGTGCCGGAAAAGCAGTACAAAGGTGTTCTCTTCATTATCTTCTCCCTGGTTTATCGCATGGATCAGTCACATTCAGGCGCTGCTTGGCTTCGCCCGCACATGAAATTTGCAAAGTGGTCTTTCCTACATACCACGCTTGAAAACAAGATGGTCGATCACTCGCTTTGAACAAACAACGCGAAAGCATGCAGTTTTTGTTGGATCATTCTGTATTGTGTATACTTAAGGCCACACCCACGGCACTTGCTCTGTTATCTTTGCCACTCGGAAGCGTGAGCTCCACCATAATGATATGTGGGAAAGCCCACTTGCAAAATTTCGCAAGGGGCTCCCAAAGAGACTGAGTCTAGGTATGACTAGCAAAGATTGTGTTGTAGTGCCACCACATGGACTGGCACTTTGGAAAAAGAGGAGGAGGTGCCAGACACACGCCAGGTGGAACGTTGAAGGCACAGCTGCAGAGCGGACGTGTTGTTTGCTGGTTGTCGCTGCTCATCGGGTCTCGGCTGTCAAAAATCCTGCCTACTGCATGGTGGATTGTAGCCCATGTACATCTGAGATGCCTGTAACGGCAGGCGTGACGATGATAGAAGGGACTCTGTCTCCAGGCCAAAATATAGCCTGGCTGCATAGTTTCGTCGCCAGTATGCGGCGATGGCGGCTATCGGCCACACAATAGCCAGCTGTTCGAACAGAGCTGCGCACCACTTTCGGACGCAGACGAGCGCATCGCCAGCGATTTTTTAAATTTTTTACAGGCAATCTCGCTGTGATGCCAACGTGCGTTCCCCCTTTCTAACATGCTGCAACTGCGCCCTCGTCACCGGTTGTTACTGCTTGTGCGATGAAGCCTCCGGACAAGACTTCACTACATTTTCGGCAGTACATATTTTTTTCGGGGGAGTGGGGGGGGGGGGGGGGGGGGGGGGGTGCATTTGATACTTCAATCTTCCAGTAATTCAGGCATCTCTTCCAGTCCCTTGAAGTCAGAATTAATATAGTGTTACTACCAATCACATTATTTTCAGTTTCTAGTCATGTGTTAATTGATAAATTTCATTTTTTCAATCATTTTACATGATCACATTACAGGTTGAACACTGCTATACTGTCTAATCAAGCAATACACATTTCTGCGGAAGTTAAATTTTTTAATACGTGGTACTGTGTCAGTCCAGTTCATTTAATTTCTATTGCAAAGAGTGTACACTACTTTGAAGGAAGTGAGGCCAACATTTGTCAATTTATCTGACATTATTTTTTTCATACTGAACAGATATTCGACATTCGAAGGCAGTTTTGCTTCATATTCATATTCTATTTTCACTAGAGAATTTCAATATTCACACACCCCTACAAAAAAGATTCTTTCAGCAAAAGCAAGGCACACAACTGTTTGTGCAGTCTCTCAAGTTTGGGTGATACCATTCAGAAAAAAATAGCTGAAAAAGCTAAAGTAATCGTAAAATATTCTTCACTGTAAGTGGCCATTTCTATTTTATTTGCAGGTGGAAGAATGATTGTAAAATTGATAATCTTTTATTTTCTTTCATTTACAGTACTCTGTAAAAAACATTTTCATCCACTGCTACAATTTTGCAAAGAAGTTTATGGTGATAGTGCGCCATTCTGCTCGTTCTCTTTCCTGATAAATGACGCATATTTTCCTGGTCTCTTGCGGATTCGTTCCTTTTAAAGAGTCCTCAACTTAAACACTTAAATTGCGAAAAATCGTATTTTTGCATTAAACAGGTCTGACAACCCACACTCATGAAATGTATTTCGATGCTCCTGAAAGCTGGAACTGGAAAAGATACGTGTATTATTCACTGAATG
This sequence comes from Amblyomma americanum, assembly GCF_052857255.1. NCBI lineage: Eukaryota > Metazoa > Arthropoda > Arachnida > Ixodida > Ixodidae > Amblyomma > Amblyomma americanum. The sequence continues at coordinate 73,948 of NW_027526879.1, read as the reverse complement.
CATTAGAGCATTACAGTTTCCTGTGAGGCTTCCTTGTGTTTCAAGAGGCAGCAGGTGCACAACACACTTTCTTATACCAGTTTCCATTGGGTGAACAGGAACACTTCTAATTGTGCTCAAAGTGCTCTCTCAAGTTGCTGCATTCCAATGGGCGAACAGGAACAGGAGCAGTTTGGCTACGCCGAGAGCAGTAGAGAGCAGTTCGAGCTGCTCCCGCACGAGAAGTGAAGTGCGGAGGAAATCACGAGATATAAATGCGTCATATCCTTTTGTTCTGGTTGTGTTTTCTTCATTTCGTCAGCAATGACGGCAGCAAAGAGTTGTCAAATCGTGGATTTACTTGTTGAAATGGACGATGGCAGCAGTGATAGTTGCTTTGGCTCGAGTTCGGGCAGCTCTAGCAGCGATGAAGACATCGAAGTGTAGGTTAAAATGTTTGAAGAACCCTTCTCACTGCCGCAGAAAAGACCCGAAGTTGAGGCATATGTCAAGAAAACAGTGTCTGCCAATTCGGATGAAGAGGTGAGTAGTCCACATTCTAAGACTGAAAGATCATGAATGATCTGTTAAAGCACCTAATTAGTGAAAGCAGAATCTGTTTGGCCTCGATTTCCATGGCAGCGGTTCAATGCCAAACAGAAACGCGGAATAAACTTTCTGCACAAATTCGCGTGGTTTCAGCCAGCTGTGGCAGGGATGCTGGGAAGGCATGCCCCGTGATACACCTTCGCCTCTTCTCTGCTCTTGGAATGCATGGAACATTCCAATTGAGTAGCAAGAAGTCGCACTCTCGCTGTGCTACTGCTCTGCTCCTCACTGCTCGTTGCCTCTGCTCCTGTTCTGCCAGCGTAATTCGCCATCAGACTCCCCAAGAGGATGGAGTAATTATTTCATTGCATTTGACCTCCTTTCAAAAGTTTGCTCATGGGCTTTCATTCACATTCTTTGCTCCTCAATCAACTACATACAATTGCTGCAATGTAAGAGGACAAAATAAAAAGAGACGTGTTGAATACCACGTGGCCTTTTTATTTCCTTTTTAAATAAAGTTAAGCAGTACTTAGCACCTTCCATATCATGCACAATAAGTGCATACACTGCATGACTTTGGTCTATGCACCATCTGTCACAAAAAATTAAATGTCACCTGCACTGGCCAAAGCAATGCCAGCCTTTCCTTTTTATGACACGAAGTACAACAATAGGCTCAGTGTTGGATACAACTAAAGCTTCAATCTTCTTATGTCCTCTTGACGGAAATCATTTCTGTAATTGCAAATGAAACAGGTGCTTCACTATTGCATAGTGGCAGTAAAAGAAGCACATGAAGTACAAGTGGCATATTGCAACCAAACCTATGAATTATGTAAGTAAAATATAGAGGAATAAAGTGGAAAACAGGCTTTTTGCTTTGCATCAATTATATGAGCGTTGTGACCTGAAAGATGAGAGCTAATAAGGTGTGCCGACGATAATTTGAATTGAATGGCCTAAAAGCAGTTTCGGCATTGAGCATCATGGCAAATGTGTTTTTGGACCAATTTTTCATGAAATTCATCCCGGAAAAGCCAAACACCAGGCCAGTGTCAGCATAACAGCAGTTACAGCAATGAACTGAATTTTTCTATAACTTGTTCCAATGGTACTGCTGCCACTAAGGGAGAATATACCGGGTGTCCCAACTAATTTGAGCCAAGGGTTAAAAAATCGCTTATTAGAGACAGGCGAGAGAAACCAGTTGCATATTGGTGGCAGCCATCTTGCGCACCACAGGCAATTTTCTGTTCCGCAAATAATAATTTAATTAAGTTTAATTATCTAAATTAATAAATATTGACTTTAGATGACAAATTGCATTTGAAGAGTTGTCGAGCACCTTCCGAAACACCCATTCCACCATTTACGATAAGGAAATCCTCGCGTGCGTCTTTTTTTCCCAGCTCCAAAGAAAGCGCGAAATACAAAAGAAACCAGGTGACTAACGCACTTGCGCGCCATGATCGTGCTGCTCTCAAGCGTGGTTTGAGCAAACGAAATCGTCTGCAGCCTTTACTCGACGGCCCCGAAGCAGCGGCAGGCCGATATGTTGGCGGTCGTTTCTTGTCTGAGTCAGCCAGAGGCACACATGACATTTTCTGAGAAGACATCCTATTCAACGTCACAGACGTGTAGTTATGGGATGCCACAGACTCGTGTAGTTAAGGGATGAGTGAGCAAGTTTTCAGTATGGAACAAGCAGCAGCAGCCTGAGCACATGTGGTACTTCTGTAGTAATGGTGACACTTTCAATTAGGATCCTCATGACAGCTCTTCTGAATCAAAATTTTGTTCACATGCTGCACCAGTTTCATCAAAATGAAATAATGAGTGCTAAGCATAGACTGCTGGGCTAGTTGGTTCTGAATAAAACGATGTTTCATAATGCAATAAGGAGTAGTACCAGTTTACCTCAGGCTCAAGACCTGTCTCACTTCTGTGGGTGTAAGCCTCCAAGTCATTGGTCCAGCATTGGTTCCCCAAATATCCAGGATTTCAGAAACCTGAAATTCACAGCAGAATATTTAAGAGGGTGTCCTTTAGTAGAAAGTTTGAAGTAAGGATTTCAGAATGTGATGAATGCATACCCTATAAACGTGTGTATGGGCCACAGCCCGTTTTCCCCAAGGAAATATTTAAAAAATTGGCAGTGGCTTAGCTCAGCTATGCCATGATACATGCAGCGAAAGCTAAGGCATAGCTTGGTTAGCCTTGGTTAATCTTGATTGCAAGTCTAGGTTGTCTGGCTAGTTGTCACGTGATTTGCCATGCGGTTGGTCACATGACTAGTCACGTGGTTGGTGACGTGGTGCGGTGTGACCACAGTGGGAATGCGAGCATGGAGAAACTGCGAGTTCCTGGCCAATGTAGCTTTTGCTACAAAAAAAATAATATCCATGTAAGGGACGCACCTAAACTTTCCACGACCCAGACGGGAATAGCCTTCGAAACGCACGTGCCAGCTCCGGCTGCGAGCAATGGTGCGCTTGATCGCAGAGGCGACGCATGCACACAGGAGCTTCCAGGTGCCGCCCACAAATGGCACCCGAGGCCGTGGCTCATCATCATCATCGTCAGCTTCTTCCTCCGCCGCAAGCTCTCGCTATCCATATTGGCATCAGTATCACCAGCTCCAGCCTTTTGTGGTTGTCAAAGGCACGGGAGTTGTGGTTTTCGCGTGCTGCTACCAAGCGCTGCAGTTTTAGCATGGTGGGCAAGTACCTTAATAGCTACACGGTTGGGTTTGCTGTCAAACACGGCAAGCGTGCGGCGGGCAGGAAATTTGACGTGGTTGAGAAGTGCGTTCGACGATGGTGCAACCAAAAGGATGCATTGAGGGACACAAGCTGTAAAAAGCGGGCTTATCGAGGCAAGCCGTGCAAGTTTCCCGAACTGGAAGAAGAGCTGCTCTGCTATGTGACGGAAGCGCGGAACAACGGCTACACGTTGACAGCGGACATGCTGCGTGACTTCTTGTGGGATGAGCGTGCACCAGAGCACAGCACCAGCTCAGAGTCGGAATACTCCGCAAGTAAAGATTGAATGTAGAATAAATGCTACTTAATCCCTCATTGGTGTGTTCTTTAAATTTTTTTTTTCGCACATCGCGTGTATGGACCGCACCCCCGAAAATTGGCCCTCAAATCTAGAAAAAAAAAGTGCGGCCCTTACACGCATTTATACGGTATATACATAAAAAGTACGCCTTCATGGTGTAACACTTATGTCGAGAAGTTTTTAATAAACAGTCCAGTTTCCAACAACAATCTTCAAAATTTTGTAAATGTTCTTCAGGAGTGTAGTAAGACATGAGGAAACGAGTGAAAGGTGCAAAAAGACATGGGAAAAGTGTTTCACTTAGCACTGCACCATGCAGACTGCTGATACTTCATGCAATCGCTTTGATTCAAGGTTTTTACAATTTCTGCTAATATTCCATGTACACACAGTCTGTGACTGTAATGGGTAACATGACAGGTGCACTTTTTCTTTTTTCAGTTTTCAAATGACCAAGTAGTCTAGGAGTGGTGCAATAACAGAGTGCTCAATTCATATACTGATCCACTGATCTCTAACAAAAATGAGACTCACACTATGCCCATTATTATGCTTTGTTCCTATCAAAACGCAGTCGCAGCAGCCAGGTACTAAACACACTTATGTATTTAGTAAGAAAATACTCAGCCACTGATCCACAGTAGCTCTCTTAGCTTGATTCTGAAAAAAACTAACAAAAAACCAGCGAAAATAGATGTTCTGCTCAGCGCAACAGTAACCGACTGAGCATATAAAGCAATGCAGCACTCCTATGCAGCATTTACAGGAGGCTGCAGATCTCCTTTGTTATTCAGTCTTCAAATGAAACCTTTGAATGTGGCATAGGGAGCTGCATTTCTGACAGTAGGCTTCACACTCCGACATGAATGTTTTAGGTTTAGGTTTATGGGGGTTTAACGTCCCAAAGCGACTCAGGCTATGAGGGACGCCGTAGTGAAGGGCTCCGGAAATTTCGACCACCTGGGGTTCTTTTACGTGCACTGACATCGCACAGCACACGGGCCTCTAGAATTTCACCTCCATCGAAATTCGACTGCCGCGGCCGGGATCGAACCCGCGTTTTTTGGGCCAGCACCCGAGCGTCATAACCACTCAGCCACCGCAGCGGCTGACATGAATGTTTTCTGCATGCTTACGATAGCCTCCTTGCTAAAGAATCTTGTGCAACTTTTGTATCAATATGTAAAATTAATAAAAACTTGAGAGAGAAACATTTAAACAGCCACAGATACATTTAAACAGCCAATTTCTATCTATCGCTCAATGATGGCATACCGCGGATACTGGATAAACAGAATAACAGGAAAATTTTTTTAGATTATTCAATGTTAGCAGTGGCTTTCGGCTATACCCTCTTGCTTGAGCGACGAAAAAGAAGCTGTAATGAAGTGACCTTACAGACACTTTTGCTTGGAGGAACAATAAAGCTAAACTTAAAGCTAAATTGTGGCAAACAGAAAACAGAGTGATTGCATAATAGCTGCTGTGAGGTGACAATCTGCTATAGTATAATGCTGCAAGTACTGCCTAGAAGTTCTGTTGGAAGCTGATCAATGCCTGCTACAGTGGGTACTCTGCTCCTGCGCATGAGGTTTCATAATCGATCCCAGCTGTTGCAGCTGTATTTTCATGGCGGTGAAATATAAAAACACTCCTGTACTAATATTTCAGTGCATGTTAAAAAGCGCCATGTGATTTAGGCTAACCCAGAGCCCTCATCTCTGGCATGCCTCATAGCTCAAGTGTATATGTGGCATGTAAAAATCTATTGTTAGAGAGCTGACAAAACAAAATCCAAATGAAAGATTTGCAAAGGTAAGTGAGCTGAGTGAATCAACACAAAAACTTTTGCAGTCTACTCACCATTTCCATGTTCAAGAGAGTAGAAATCTGTGACACCCTGGAAAATTTGTCTCTAATTGACCATGTAGTGACAGATGTCATGTAGCTAATCAGGTACCGTAGTTCCTTGTCAAACTGGAGGCCCCCAAGCTGCAAGTAATTTTCAACAATAAGACACAACAATGCTCTTCTAAAATACATAATGCAAGAAAAAAATACAGAATGAACAAAAGCAGACAGGGGAATGAAAAGAGGTGCGCGTTATGACATAAATGACGGAAGCCAACTGTCACCAAAACCAAGAACCATAGGGGATGTCTTTTTAAAAAATTAACTTTGTAGTTTTTATTAATGGGAGATTAATAAAAGCAGAAGAAAAAACAACCACATGCCGCCAGGGGCACCTGAACACATAACCTCCGAATTTTGCGTCCAGTGCTCTATCAACTGAGCTACTGCGGCAGCTGTCCAATCTTGCGCTTTCGGGGGTATTTATATGTATTGTAAGCGAACCTTGAGAATGTTCACTAGTGCGACCCTCGTCCATAGTGACGGACGTAGTACGTCCTGTATTGCCGCAAGTCTCACATAAGAACGTGGTCGAATGGCGAGGGAGGAAGCTGTGCGAAACCCTCTTATGCTACCTATAGCATCAAGACTGCCAGATTAGAGGCCCCCAATGAATTATTCAGCAGACAAGGGACTGGAAAGAGGTGCTTGTTATGACATGCATGATGGAACCCAACAGTCACTGAAACCAAGGAGCATAGGGGAAGTCTCTTTAGAATGAAGAAAAGGTCATTGCGTATTGTAAAGCTATACCAATTAATGGCAGTGTGCAGTGCATTTAAGGCTGTAATGGCAAGAAAAATGAGGATCTGCAAAGCTAACATTTGCAGTGTGCAACTGCTGGAGACTTTGTGAGCAACTGTGCAATATGTTACCCTTTTTCAGAATATGTTCATATATTACCTACTTTCCAGCCTAGGGCCATAAGACCTGCCACTGATTGACATATAAATTGTGCTTTACAACTGAAGCAACTCTTTCTTGTTCTATTTTGTTTCAAGTGTAATTTCCACTAGTGACTGGAAAAATGAACATGCATTGCAACAGTCTGCATCACAGCCTTAGCAGCGTCGGTAAATGAGTAGATGTTGCACTGTGTTCGAGTTTTATAACTGCGTAGCTAGCAGCATAAGCATTTCACCCATCACAGATATTTTCACATGCAACACCATCACTGAGCAATATCATGAGATATGGGCTCCAACACCAACTTGTCCAATATGCCACCAGAATTGTGCCACCAGAATCTAAATGACAAAGTCTTGCAAATATATTCTAGCATTTCTGGCTTCTCTGACTATTGGTACTTCTACCAGAAGAACTTAAAAGAATGCACAATGCCACAAATATATAAAAGAAAAAGAAAATTGGAGGGGACACTTAAGCTCCGCCTTAAAGGGCCGCTGAAACGCCTTCCGAGGAGAGCACATTAACTCCCTTAATCACTGCACTGTGCTGTCATGAAAACCAGAGCCAAATAATACTCTTCTACACGCAGCAGACGACCCACAATCATGCGTCAAAGTTGGCGAGCCCTTCCCGGTGACTTTTTCATGCTCGCATCCTTCTCCGCCCCCCGCATCTGCGTAGACAAGGTGAGAGGTGGGCATCGGTTAGATTCTTTCAGATGTCAGGCAGCTACCGCGGCCAATAAGCCGCTTATCTCCGGCGGATCGGGAAGCTCCGCTCCCAGAGGGGGGTCGGCGAAGGAGTGCCTACCTTCCAGCGTGCAAGAAGTGACGAGAGGAGAGGGAAAGGCGCGAAGACGCCGAAATTCAAATTTTAACTACAGATAACTCAGCTTTACAAAGCACATTTAAAAAAATCCTTGCTGGACACTATTCGTGAAGCGGCGTGCTTCAATATCCCTGGCATGCCGCAACTTTATTAGAGCCCCCTTCACAGCCCCTTTAAGGGTATGACACGAAAACTTTGATGGGTTAATGCCGATATACCTAGAATCCGTCATTCTCCCTTGAGATCTATGGGAATCTTCATACCACTCCTGACGCAGTGGCGCAGCAGTTAAGCAATGCGCTACTACCCTGCAATGGCAGGTGCTATCACTAGTAGGGCTTGCACAACCTAGGCTCCTCTTCCAGAGCAAACCATTAATTAATTTAACTACCACCTGCCACGGTGTTCAGTTTGCTCACAATCCAGTGGGCAGGCTGTGATGACACCACAAGGTTACTTCTTATGTGACCTAGGTGGCCCACCTGCCTCCTAGCTTCTTTGGGAAATTTTGGAGGAATTTTCGCTCACAGTCAACAACGCCGACACCGGATTTTCAGTGAAACGAGCTCCTTCACACTCCTGCATTAAAATTACTTTTTTGAAACAATTAAAGGCCAGCTGATAGTCACAGCAGCAAGGAAACTTACTGAGCACTGCTGGCAGTAGATATTTAGAGCAACACTGAAAATTTTGCACTCAAACACGCATTTTAAATATATCTACGCACTGGATGCATACAACTGCACATACAGCAGTTAACATAGGGGATGCGTAGCCTCAGATTTACTTGGTGCTGCAAGATGTCTGCAGGGAGTGTCTCCTGAAGCAGGTATGCCATACCATGGTGCAGGACCTGCCCAAGGAGACTAACTTGCATTATTGCGCACATTCAATGAAGACTGCTTATCTTAAAGGGGCGCTGCAACACTATACCAAAGTTTCAAAATATGTGTAGCATGCAGCACATGTGCATCCCTCATGGTGTAACCTAATGCAAAAATTTTTCAAATCTCACCTGCATCACTGAGTTAACAGTGATCAAAAATTACTTCCTAGTCCTGAGTGCTTCAAGGTCGTCCCTCTTTTTTCATCATTCACACTATGCTGGAGGCTACACGCAATGCTTTGTTGTGTTTGTTCATTCTTCAAAGCTGCCGGTACGCCGCTTTATCACTTTGTTAAAAATGCAAGATGCGACCAGATTGATCTCTACTGATCGCATCCAGGCGGAGCCGATTCTATGTTGTTCGAGAATGCTGTTGTAACTTTGCACGCTTTATCTCGAAAGTTCACCATCAGATTTAAAGGACTATAGACACCTAATTTTATTGCACGTTTTCTACTGTCCAACATGCGTCAGACATTAAAAACACATGGCTTACTGGGTAGTATTTGCCTACAACTGCTAAATAATTTACAATTGAATTTTTTCTCTCGTGCTGTTTCGGTTTTATCAACTGACCGATGACTGTGACGTCAAGTTGTTTTCGTCACGTGATCCACTAGAAAAACTAATGTAATCGTTGATATGTAGTCTTAATTCATTACGACATTAAATCCAGCCTCTTCTAAGACCTAGAATGACAAAATATGACCTGTCAGAGATTATATTACAGTTTTTCTAGTGAATCACATGACCGAAACATCTACTTGACGTCACGGTCGTTCGGTCGATAAAACCGAAACCAAAACAGCGTCAAGAAGAAATTCAATTATAAATTATTTAGCAGTCATACTTGAATACCACAGGGTGCTCCATGTATATGAATGTCTAACGCATCATTTGAAATAAGAAAACACACAAGCAAAAATTTGGTATCAACAGTCCTTTAAATTGAGCATGGCCGAGAGTGGCGAGCATCCTGTTTGATGACCGCTGAGCATGCTTGTTGCTATGCCGTCGCAAAGTGATTCAGCCCATTGTGGGCACAAGCCAGCCCAAATAAAGTTTTGTGATATCATTTTCACTGTCTTTCTGCTCTCCAGATTGCAGTCACCACTGTGACATCTGGTGGAGGTGCTGGGTGTCCATCCATGTACTGGACACCCCCTTCAAGGTGTGATGCCAGTCCTCTGTGCTTTGTACCGGACGACGAGCCACCAGTTCTCTCAGCCAGCTGACGTCTCCAGGGAGAGCAGCCTGAGTTCGGGACCCTGCCGGACTGCATCCGACAACGAAAAGACGCTGCAATGTCAACCATGGCCTCGTCACAAACGTTGACCCCAGTCGTCCTGCAACAGCCGCAGATGCTGCCAACATTCAATGGCTCTCCAGGCAAAGACCCTGAAGAATGACAAGACCAATTTGAGCACGTTGCATCGTTCAACAGTTGGGATGATGCGACTAAAATAGGACACGTCCTTTTCTCATCGGAGAGCTCAGCACGCACGTGGTATGAAAACCACGAGTCTTCCCCAACGACATAGGGACTATTCAAGAGAAACCTTCTGAAGACATTCACCAGTGCCGTGAGGAAAAAAAGAGCCGAATGACTCCTCGAGCCCAGGATCCAGCTTCCGAACAAGCCCGTACGCGGTTGCGTCGAAGAAATGAAGCACCTCTTTCACCGCGCTGATCTCAATATGACTGAGGAAAAGAAAGTTCAGTTTATAATGCGCAGCGTCAAAGAACAACTGCTTGCCAGCCCCATCTGCCAGCCGCCAGAAACCGTTGAGAAGTTCATGCAAGAACCCTGCACCATCAAGAAGTCCCTTGACGTCTGGACTCGGCAGTACAACCGCCCTGCTTATGTCTCTTGCAATTTGTCCGGAGTCCGGACACGATGACCACTCCCAGCGACAGCTTGCAGGAAGCTATCTGCGAAATCGTCCGCGAGGAGCTACGACGGTTGCTGCCACCATCCCCACAGCCACAAACAGCGACCCTCATGGATGTGGTACGGGAAGAAGTGCAACAGGCACTTGGCACCCCGACGGCCACTGAACCCCAGGCCATGACCTACGCCGCTGGAGTATGCACTCCTCAACCCAAAACCAACACCCCCTACGTCCTCTTTGACATGAACCACTTGTTTCAGAATGCAGCCTCCCAGCTCCCGCCTGCCCAGCCTACGAGCAGTGCTCAAGTCCCAGGAAATGCAACGCCTGGAGGACTTCGGACAATCAGCTGTTGTGCTTCCACTGCGGCCGGCCCTATTTTTCGTCACTGCCTGTACCAACGTATCAATCTTCGCGGATTTGCCGCTGACTCACCACGTCCACGCTTCGGCCAATGTCCGCAAGAAATTGACGAGTGCCTGCGTCGAGAAGAGTATGCGCCAAACTGCCTTTCGCGCTGACCATCACCGTCAACCTCGCGTTTTGCGTCGCCACGCCACAGCTACGCAGCCACGGTACGAAGAAGGTCTCCCAGCCCCCGTAGGAGAAACTAAAGACAGCAACCTCTGGAGGTGAGGTTGCTCACGAGCGAAATGCCAAAGATCCTCCAATGACAATGCCACATGCAGACGCCGCCCCCGACAGGCCGATGCCACATACAATGACAACCTCAACCACGACCCGTACTGCCTTGAAAATGATGCCACCACACAGAAAAGCTTCGACGACGCGCCCTACCCATGATTCACATAGCCGACGAAGCCGAGACCCGATGCCGCGGACGATGTGCAACACAAAAGCCAGGACATTCTGACCTCGGAAAGTTACCGCTCTAGCCGACACAGAAGCCGATTACTCGGTGATGAATGGAACATTCGCTGCGCAGCTGAGGGAAGTCACGACCGCTTGGGACAGCCCACAAATTCGCACCAATTCGAGGCCTCGTCATTACGCCATCAGGACGATGCACAGCGCGAGTGACTGTCAAGGGACATACCTATCCTGCGACCTTCGCTGCGCTACGCAATGTTCCTGTGAAGTGATCTTGGACATGGATTTCCTTAGTGAGCATAAGGCGATCATCAACCTGTGATCCAAGCTGATCACGCTTTCCACGGACGAGGCCATCCCTTCGATGAGAACTTTGGAAAATCCCGTTGCCCTGAGTGTCCTGGAGGAACAAGTTAGCATCCCACCCCGCTCAAGCGTCATCGTAAGCACCACGAAAGCCAATAACACTGAAGCCATCACCGAGGGGAACAAGCAATTGCTTCTAAACCGAGGAATCAGCATCACAAGAGGCACCGCACATTTCCACAATGGCAAAATCAAAGTACTGCTGACTAACTTCAGTGAAGAATACTGGCACATTAACAGAGGAATGAAGACTGCTTTCTTAGACGAAACATCCGACATACGAGACGCCTTTGCTCTCTCCAACCAATCTGCAGAAGAGTCGCCTGACCAAGAGAACTTGCCTACTTTCTACATCAACCCAGCCCTGTGCTGGAACAGACAACACCAGATCCGCAATCTGCTTTGAAGCTACAGCGAGTGTTTTTCGACATCCCTGAAGGTCAGACAAACGCCGACTGCCAAGCATGACATTATAACCAATCAGCACGACCGACCTCTCCGCCAAAGCCCCTACCATGTGTTGGCGCGATAACGACAAGCCATCTGGGACCAAGTGGAAGAAATGCTTCCCAACGATGTCATCCAGCATTCAAAGTGCCCCTGGGCGGCACCGGTAGTTCTAGTGAGAAAGAAAGGCAGAGCACTTCGATTCTGCATTGATTACTACCACTTGAACAACATAACAAAGAAGGACGTCTACCCTTCTCTCGCATCTACGACACACTGGACCGGCTCTGCAATGCCAACTATTTCTCATCGATGGACCTCAAGAGCGCCTACTGGCAAATTGAGGTCAATGAAAGAGATCGCAAGAAGACCGCATTCATCACTGCGGATGGCCACTTCCAAGTTCAAGGTGAGGCCATTTGGTCTCCATTCCGCACCAACGACGTTTCAATGCGTAATCGATACAGTGCTGGCAGGCCTGAAGTGGCAAATTTTTCTGGTATATTCAGACGACGTCGTTATCGTCGTCTCGAACTTTGAAGAGCACCTAAAAAGTCTTCGAACAGTACTAGACACAATTGGACTAACCTTGAAAGCAGAGAAGTGCTACTTTGCCTATGAAGAGCTGCTGTTTCTAGGCCACATCGTTAGGAAGGAGGGATTACGCCCAGACCAGCAGAAAACAGCTGCTATCGCACTGTTTCCTCCACCGGCTGATAAGAAAGCTGTGCGCAGATTCCTCAGACTGAGCGCGTATTACCGACGATTTGCCAAGAACTTTTCGCGCATCACCGAGCCTCTGACCCACCTAACAAAGGCAGATGTGCCACAATGGGAAATGCCACAACTGGAAGCCTTCAAGGAACTTCAGTGTCGTTTACAGTCCCCACAGATCCTCGCACACTCTGATGAAAACGGCAAGACTGAAATTCATACCGACCCAAGCAGCGTGGACCTAGGCGCCTTCCCCATTCAAAAAACTGACGGACTGGAGAAAGTAATCGCATACACTAGCCGTTCCGTGTCCAAGGCTGCGGCTAACTATTCGACAACTGAGATGGAGTGCCTTGCCATCATCTGGGCTACGTCGAAATTCCGTACCTACCTTTACGGATGACTGTTCTAGGTGGTCAGTGATCAGCACACAATGTGCTGGTTAGCTAGTTAGAAGGACCCTTCCAGCCGCCTCGCACGAGGAGCCTGTGCTTCCAGCAGTTTGACATCACCGGCATTTACGAGTCCGGACGCAAGCACTCTGATGCCAAATGCCTGCCGGAGCCCCTATAGATGCACTGCTGCCGGACGACGATGAGGACACCTTCCTGGAACCCATCAGCTCCAGCTCTTGCTCAGCAGCAACGCTCGGACCCCGACCTAAAACGCCTCATCAAGTACTTGGAAGTCAAGGTTTCTTCACCCCCACCATCTTTCTGAGCACAGAATGATGTCCTCATGAAGAACTTCGCAGCGAACAAAACAGCCTACCTTCTTGTACCTGCAAGACTGCGCAAGAAATTCTTCAGGCTTCACACGACGAGCTGACAGCTGGACATCTAGGGTTTTCTCGCACCCACCGCCGCATTCAAGACAAGTATTACTGGCCCTGACTATCTGCTGATGTCGCACATTATGTGAAAATGTGCCGAGACTGTCAGCAACGAAAGACCCCTCCCACCTGACTGGCAGGATTTCTGAACTCCATTGAACCTCCCTCAAGGCCCTTTCAGCAGATCGGCATGGACTTGCTTGGCCCTTTCCTGATGTCAACGTCTGGAAATAAGCAGATCGTCATAGCGACCAACTATCTGAATCACTACATCAAGGCAAAAGCCCTACCGAACGGAACAGCAGCAGAAGCCGCGAAATTTTTCGTGGAGTGCATTCTTCTGCGACACGGCGCCCCCGATGTGCTCATAAAGGACAGAAGAACAGCATTCATGGCAGAACTGACACAAGCCATCCTGTATTACAGCCAAACAAAACCACCGGAGGGCAACATATCATCCGCAGATCAATGGACTGACCGAGCACCTGAACAAAACCATCGCCGATATGCTTGCCATGTATGTCGATGCCGAACACAAGACCTGTCCTGTCCTGTCGTCTGTGTGCTTGTCTCTTTTAGCGCTGTGCAAATTTTCTTTTATTCAGCATGTACCAACTAGCCCAGCAATTGGTTTTACTTTTCCTTTATTCAACAAGACCCGGGATGCCATCTTTCATTACGTCGTCTTCGCCTAAAACACTGCAGTGCAGGAGCCCACCCAGATGACACCTTTTAGGCTCGTCCATGGCAAGGAGGCCACGAACAAGCTAGACGCCATGCTGCCCAACGTTACCGAAGAAGATAACGTCGACGTCGCCGCCTAACTTCAATGCACCCGATTACGGATCAGAGTCCAGCAGCGGACCAACGCTAGATGCTACAACCTATGAAGATGCAACTTGAAATACAAGCCAGGAGACCGAGTCTGAATTTGGACGCCTATTCGCCGCCGCCGCGGACTGAGGGAAAAGCTTTTGGGCCACTATTTCGGCCTGTACAAGGTTCTTCGTCGGTTAGGTGGACTGGACCATTAAGTCGCCCTGACGAGATGACTCCATCCCAGCGATGCCATGTATGACCAGAAGTTGTCCATGTCGTCTGTCTAAAGCTTATTATGCGTGCTAAAAGTTAAGGACGCTATGTTTCCACACTCGGTGTTTATTCTGCACAATCCATTCTGTTTCTAGTCACCTTATGTTTTAAAGCAACGGGTCAATGAATCTGAGAGGGGAGTAATGCCACGAATCTTTGTAGTGTATGTTTGTTCATTCTTCAAAGCTGCCGGAACGCCACTTTAACGCTTTGTTTGCGATGCAAGGCACGACCAGGAGAGCCGATTCTACGTTGTTGTAGAATGTTGTAGTAACTTTGCACGCTTTATCTCAAAGTTCACTATCAGCTTTAAATTGAGCACGGCCAAAAGCAAGGGGCATTCTGTTCGACGACTGCCGAGCCCGCATGCTGCTGTGCCGCCGCCGAGTGATTCAGTCCATTGTGGGTGCAAGTCAGCCCAAATATAAAAAATTTTGTTTAGACGCCATTTTCGGTGTATTTATGCTCTCCGGATATCAGTCACCACTTCGTGACAATATCAAAGTTTCAGAATATGTGTAGCGTGCAGCATATGTGCATCCCTCATGATGTAACCTAATGCAAAAATTTTTCAAATCTCATCTGCATCACCGAGTTAAAAGTAATCAAAAATTACTTCCTAGTCCTCAGTGCTTCAAGGTCTTCCATCTTTTTTCGTCATTCCCACTATGCCGAAGGCTACACGTTTCCCCCAAAGTTGCAAGGACAAAACACAGGCCTCCCAGCTAAATGCACAGCACATATGTGAATGACATGTTTATCAGAAAAAGCTTGTGCTTGTAAATGAGGGTTGCAATGACATAACTGCAACCCCTCAGGAATATAGCTGAAGTACCTTCCAAAATATTGAGCCTTACATACATGTTAAGGTTATGTGGAGTTGCTCTCACCCGATTGAAAGAACACTTGAAGAGTGCTTTCTCAAGTTGAAACGTGGTCTCCGCAGCCGTGAGATTCACCAGGCTGTCATAGTTGGCAGGAATGAGGTCAGCCTTGGACAAAGACAATAAAATATAACAATAAGAACTACATTTACTTATGGCAGCCAACTACAGGGAAGGGAATCAATTGTACACATAGCAAATCTAAAATTAACTCTAATAAATTGTGCTACACTTTGGCCTAGCAGTTTTGCACAAGCACTGGAATGCTCAATCAGTACACTTCTGACCAGATGTATTGACAAACAATGAAAGTATTCAGGGCTACTTAGAAAAAATATAGAAGCAAACACTTGCTTCCTAACAGCTGCTATGTAACTTAAATGGCTAAGCTCCAACAACTGCTTCTCCTGCCCTCTTCCCCCCTTCCAATCTCGGCTTTTCGCACATGTCCACATGCGAATTAGCACTAAAAGTAGCAAAAACTGTTGCTGGTGAGATGACATGCCATGAGGAAGTTGCACGCACACACTTAACTTTGGACACATGTTTTTGTGGCACATGCGTGCACTTTTAGACCACTGCAGTTATCTCGCATCATAGCAAAGACACTGCCTCAAAGTAACAACTCTTGCATGCAAGTGCCGTATTTACTCGCACAATGTGCGCCCCCTAATTTATTACCCGCACTGCACAAGCACACCAGCATGCACGTGGGTGTGTGCAGGGAAGGCTTAGGAAGATCTGAGTGGCCACATCGCTGCATGCAACTATGAAAGGTGAGTGGGTGGTGTCAAAAAAAATCAGTACTACAGTCAAACCCTGCTACAGCCAGCGCCGCGACAGTGAAATTTCCGCCACAACAAAGCATTTCTCATTCCTCACCAGCAAACCATACAAGGCAATGCAATTAATTACCCCACAATGAACAGTTTTTGGAGCAAGGTTCAGCTTCAACGACATTTGTCTGAGTAAGCAGCCAATTTTTTTTTCTTGGGGGGTGGGGGGTGGGGGGTGATATGCTTGGGTATCGGGACCGAGGTCTTCACCGCATGACGATGAGCTCTGCAGATGACGGAGGGAAGCCTTCAGGAGGGTTGGTAAACTTTTGAAGGTTTTTTTACATATTTACAAGAGAAGCAGGGAGACCAAAAGTCAGAGATGAAGTGCTGAAACCAGCCAAATCGCGGCTTAAATACAGTGGATATTCCCTAGGCACCTAGCTAGGGAAACCGGTGGCTGATCAAGCGTCCAATGGGCAGACACACTCTTCATAGTCTCTTCCCTAACCCCGTGACCGCTCCGCCCCCACAAACACGTGCACAGGCGATAAGGAATCCTGGCGCCTTGAGGTCCTGGAATGCTATTTCAGACCGGTTTCCAACTGGAATGCTGTTTCCGACCGAATGTGCAGGCATGTATGCACAAAGAGCGATTCAACACATGACTGCTTGCAACAGTTTTGCCGACGGCTTGAACTCCACACTTGCGAACAGCGGTCGTTGGTGCAAGGCGGCTTTTGGCTTTTTTTGCTTGCTCCATTGACAACGGCATAACGGAAGCGTTCATTTCAGTGCGAAGTTACCGTGTTGACGGAAACCGGTGAAACGTTTTGTGAAAAGCGGTGGCTAGCTCCAAAGCACTTCTTCTGAAGCTTCATTGAGGAGCACGTTAGGCCTAGCGACAACGAGCAAGCGGTGCGCAATGGTCCGCTGTTGCCTGGTGTGCTGATGGGCAGCATGTTGCAAAAAGCCTACCGCTGGCTAGGGTGCACTGTAGTTGCACTTTTGTGCCGCAGGCGAGCATTGTGATAACACAATATTTTTTTCCTCCTGGTGTACCTGGGCACTAGCCTAACACAGGCACTGCGTGTGACAGCAGTTCTATGCAGAGACTCAAAAGAACGACACTCCGCCGGCTTGTTTATACCGTGTGTCGCAAAACGTCTTCGAAGAATCCCAGCAACCCCATTTCTGGCATGTTGTCTAAAGAATCGATTTCAAGGCGCACGGGACCACTACTGAACGCGCAGTGATGCAGGTGCATGTGCGCCTAGTCTATGCCGAAATGCCTCCGGGCATTTCATAAGACGAAAATAGAGACGGCTTTAAAATGCGTGCGGAAAAAATGATAGTTTTGACAGCAAATGTAGCGGGTGCATTTGTTACCCGAACACGTCCATATTCTGAGATTTCCGGAGTACCAAGAATATCACACCACAGCGCTGACTTCGAAATGGTGAAAGACTAAAGCTGGCAGATTTTTCGGAAAATAAATGTTCATGAACTATCCAGTCCAATCTATCAATGTTCTGGCTCAATTTCACAACGAAACTTCTGCTTCAACAGAAGTTTTTGCGAGTCCCGTTAATTTCGCTTGAAGCAGGATTCCACAGTAGCTCACTGAAGCGGGATTCAACTGTAATTCGTTTGTAAATTGCTTCCGGTAAAGAAAAGTCAACTGCGCATTGTTTACTGTACCGGCGGTCACTCTTTTGTACGATCGGCTCAACAGAAAACTTCCGGTAACCTCCAGAGCATGTGTCGTGTCAGAATTTGGAAGGAAGTACCGAACTGTTGGCTCTTCTGTTAGTCGCTGCTCAGCCAGGCCATATGCGAGGGTTCCATTTTATTGCCTTGTATCTCCATTTTCCTCTGACCGCTGGCTTTGTGACTAGAATTCCGTGTTTATTGCTTTGAGCTGTGTATGCGCTATCATGCCATCACATGGAGAACTACATAACGTGGGTCTCGGGGGGGTAGAGTTGCAGAGTTGACTAATACACAACAATATACCGTATACATTGTGTGCTACGACCTTAGTGGAATTTTTTATATCGCGTTCGCAACATCTCCACGCAATTTGTGCACCCCCTTTTATGAAGCCTTAATTTTAAGAAAGTGTGCAAATTAAGCGAGTAAATATGGTAACTGAAGCTGGCATAATTTACTTTCTACAGATCAGTGGAGCTCTCAAGCTGAAGTGTAGCCACTGAAGTAGGCAATCATGGGATGGAAACTGATATACAGAACTCGTCTATAGTGAAGCCGCGTGGACCAGCAAAAATCATTGATATATGAGCGTCTTTACTATATCAGTTGTTGGTGATGGCATCGCTCTGAGGAGCTGTCTGATAACTTGGTATTTACTAAACAAAATAAAGTTGGTTTAGAAAAGAAACGTTTAGAAATAGCTTTCATCTTGCTCTAATAGTCTCATTAATGCTACTGTTTTTTTTAGTTATAACATTTTATGTTATCACTTTTCTTGATTTCGTCCAAGTCTTGTGGAAGTACCATATTTGCATGAATATAATGCGGCCATGAATATAATGTGAGAGGGAAGTTTGAGTCCACATTGAAAGGCTAACTTTGTGTGAACGTGGCACTGTCTCCCGTGGTCTTAATGTCATTTGAAAGGCAATAGCCGAGAAGTGCGTGTGACAATCAAGTGCGGCAAAACCCCCACACAGTGCTGTTACGCCTGCGCTTCTTGCCACTGATTTGCCCTGCCAGTGCTATGACTGTTCATCCCCCTTTTCCCTTCCCTTACTCATGAGCCTGATGTGCGTTCTTTCCATGTTCAGCGCCAGCTTTTCTCTCTTCTTTGTTTCACGTGCAACGTGCGCTTTGCCTCACGGCGCCGAGACCTTGGGAAAGTTGGCTTCTCGCAGCTCACGAGCCTGGTGGTTAAGCTGTCTCAAAGAGTGCCGTTTTATCATTTCCGATATCTATTTGTGTCCACCTGCTGGCCTTGTGATTATGCTGTTACGCGTCTATTGCTCTGAGATTTCTTAGACTAAGTGATGTCATAATGTCATCACTCCGTGGGAAGTATGTTGCCTTGACCAAACGCTCTTTACTGTGCTTTTAATAAATATTAAGTATTTTCTACAAGTGAAAAAAAAAAAATGTACAGTCATCGATGGAAAGCAAAATGAGGCTGCAGTTTCAGTTTACTACATTAGTATTTTTACTATATGTGAGTTTAGTACAGTGGGGTTCCATTGTATAACGATGCTGTCATTACAAAAAATACTGGCATGCAACTTCTTACAATAATGAATGCAAAGAAGATGCACTTATAGCACTCACCTTGAATGCTTTTAGTGCTCCATCAAGTGTGACAATGAATGTTTGTAAAAATGGTCTGATTCCATCATTGGCTTCGTAAGAAGTGAAGTCATCCTACAAAAATGAGCACACAGTTATATTCGTCTTTAAAAAAACTGCCTTGCTTCATGTACTCACTTCTGTCAACGTGTGGTCAGTTGACTGGAATGTGTCTGCCCATGACTTGATGTGTGGCTTGACTGCAGCATTGCAAAGCTCTGCCACTCCATGGCTTAGAAGAGATTGAAACTTCAGTGAAGAGTTGTTCAGGTCAGTCAGGCAACTCTAAAGGACAGCAAAGCTGCACAGTTACTGTCACTTTAAAAAAGTACTGATCACAACTTACAAGCACAATGGAAGAAACCAATGTGTAATGATGTGATAAATGCCTTCAAGCAGTAAACACTGTGGGTGCCCTAATAAAAACTAGCACGTTAAAGGCCTGCGGCTACTACCACATACACTGTCAATAAAGACCAAGTCAAAAGAGAAAAAGCTTCTACTGTGACACTGTGGCCGAAAATTGTGTTTGTATTGTACTGTATTGGGTTTTATTTATTTATTTATTATTTATTTATTCACGTTGCCTCACAGGCTCCAAGCATGGAGTATTGTGTGAGGGGGGGATTACATAAATAGGGGTAATAACAGGAGCATGAATGACACGATTATATAATGCTGATTGACTGTTAGTACTCATTAAACAGTAAGAACATCATTATACAATAGTTATTGACGCGTCAGTAATTAGAAAAAATGGCTGTTATTTCGGTCCTAAAAGAAGCTGGATCACGAATATTGACGATGTGTTCCGGAAGACCATTCCAGTGAACAATAGCCTGCGGCAAAGCGGATGAATTGAATGCAACGGTTTTACCTGAAAGGCGTTTGAAGCTGAGATGGTTGTTTAAACGGCGCGAGGTGCGGCGAGGTTGGGCAAGAGGGAGAGTCGAAAGATTAGTGCTATAGACTATCTTGTGAAATAAGCAGATTAGGGCAATTAATCTTCGTGATTGCAAGGTACAAAGAGAGAGCGATAATTTAATGTTTGTGACGCTTGAGTGACGGTCATAGTTTCTGGAGATGAAACGCGCAGCACGATTTTGGACTGATTCAAGGGAGTTAATTAAATAAGCCTGGTGAGGTGACCAAATGGATGATGCATACTCGAGTTGCGGACGAACAAATGTTTGATAGGCGAGCTTACGGGTAGTAGCAGGAGTTCCATGAAGATTCCGTTTTAGGTATCCTAAGGTCCAGGATGCTTTAGCTGTTATTTTCTGTATATGAGTGGACCAGGACAAGTTACATGAAAAATGGACACCGAGGTATTTGTAAGAAGACACCTGAGAGACTAAGCTGTTATCGAGCATGTAATTGAACGAAGAGTTATGATTTTTTGCGGCTGAATGTCATTAACTTGCATTTTTCAGTGTTAAGTGACATTTGCCATGATGAACACCAAGCGGTTACATGATCGAGGTCCCTTTGAAGTGCAAGAAGGTCTGCAGGTGATCGGATTTTGCGGTAAATTATGCAGTCATCTGCGAACAAGCGAATGGTTGATGTAATGTTAGATGGCAGATCATTAATGTAAATCAGGAACAGCAACGGGCCCAGGACGCTTCCTTGAGGAACACCAGATAGAACATCGCTAAACGGAGATGAGTGGCCGTTAACAACCGTGAACTGTTTACGAAAAGACAAGAAATTCCTTAGCCATGAGGTTGTTAGTGAGTCTAGGTTGAGGGAAGTAATTTTACCTATTAAGCGTGAGTGCGCAACGCGGTCGAATGCTTTTGAGAAATCTAAGAATATGCAGTCTGTTTGGAAGTTCTCGTCCATGTTGTGTAGTAGCTCGTTAGTAAATTCCAGTAGTTGAGTCTCACAAGAGAAGCTTTTCCTGAACCCATGCTGGTTAGAAAAAAAGAAATTATTACTATCTAGATGCTGCGCCACTGCTGATACGATGATGTGTTCGAGGATCTTACATGGGACAGATGTCAATGATATGGGGTGATAATTTTGCGCGTTCGTTTTATCACCTGATTTGAAGATGGGGATAATTTTACCAATTTTCCAATCCCTTGGAATTTCACCAGTTGATAGCGACTGACGAAATATATGGAAGAGAATATTGCTTGAATGGATCACTGTGCTTTTGAGAATTTTTGTATTAATATCGTCAATGCCAGCAGAAGTCGAAATCTTAAGATTGTTTATTAATGCTGCAATACCGGAGACACTTATTTCTATGGGACTCATGTACTGGTAATCGGCATCTACTAATGGTGGAGTAGTGGAATGGTCTTCCTGTGTGAACACTGAAGAAAAATAATTATTAAATATAAGTGGGCATTCTTCTTCTATAACTGGAGCACCAGTGTTATCCAACAATGAAACAAGAACCGGAGTGTCAATAGGTGATATCGTTTTCCAAAATTTTTTAGGGTTGTGTGTCATAAGGGATTGAAGGTCATGGGAATAATATTTAAGCTTTGCTTTGCGGATGGCACTACACTATGTTTTTTCGGCGGTTTTGTGTTTCTGCCATGAAGCCGGTGTGCCAAGGCGTTTGGCAGCTTTGAATAGTCGCTTTTTCTTGTTTTTTAATGCATGTAACATCCTGTTGAACCATGGTTTAGACGCGTTCGTGCGGAGGGTGAGCAGTGGTATATGACGGTGTACTAATTCCAGTAAACTATTTTTGAACAAAACCCAGTTATCGTTGGCCGAACGCTGAGAAAAAGTCGGAAGATATGTGTCACAAAAGGATTGTAACCCGATATTAATGGCATTGTAGTCAGCGCGGTTATAATCAAAAATACGTTTATGTGTTTGTGCACGTGCGCATGAAGGCATGGAAATCGTGAAATTAAGCAGTTCGTGGTCACTGAAGCCATCAGAATAAGAGATAGGGCTTATATTGTCTGGGACTGACGAGAAGACGAGGTCAAGCTTATTGTTTCCTCGGGTAGGTTTTTCGACTAATTGGACCAAAGAGAAATCGAGAGTTAGTTGAACAAAATTAGTGCCATCACGTGTTCTCGAACTTAAGCTCGGCCAGTCAATTTCGGGAAAGTTGAAGTCACCAAGTAGACAAATACTTGCTTTTGGAAATTTAGCTTTTGCTTCAGTTAGGTTATCATGTAGATCAGAGACGAATGATTGCGGACTATCTGGTGGTCTGTAACAAACTCCAAGAAGATGCTTGGAAGATAGCGATGTGATGCAAACCCACAAAATTTCTAATTTACTAGGAATATCAACGGGAAAAGAAGTTATATGCTTTTTAGCAGCAATCAACACCCCTCCTCCCCTTCTGTCGCTCCTATCGTTTCTGTAGATAGTGAAACTGTCCATATCAGGCAAGACTTCATCGTTCCTAATATCTTTATGGAGCCACGTTTCGGTTAGTATTAAAATGTCGCATTCACAATTGTCAAGGTATGAACAAAGTTCGATGCGCTTAGGAAGAATGCTGCGTATGTTAGTGAAAAGTAAGGAGAGCTGCGATTGCGCGGTGTTATTGCGGTAAGATGTTTGTTCTTTCTTGATGACACGTGTAGCCGAGCAACACCTTACCTATGCGGAAGATAGTTTTACGGTGTCAGTAGCGGCGTCGTACACGTAAACACTATCGTTTATTCTCAGCTTATCGACATTTAGCTTGTACGGAACTTTTTGTGGTTTGGCAAATTCGATCAACTTTTTTCTAGCCAGTCGTGTCTGAAAGGAAAAATCTTCGCGCACAGCACAGTTAGTTCCTTTCAGCTTGATGCCGTTCCCAATGATCTGTTGTTTGTCCTTAAACAATGTGAATTTTACCATCACTGGCCTGCACTTTTCCGGGTCGTATTTACCAATGCGGTGTGCCCGTTCTATTTGCGATGAATCTACTGTAATGTCCAATTCCTTCTTGCACAGGTCAATCACTTTTGTTTCAGCACTTGGCCATGTCTCAGATATGTCATCGGAAAGGCCGAAAAAAAGCAAGTTGCAGCATCTCAGCCTGTTTTCCGCGTCATTACAACGCGATTCAATAATTCTGAGCTGGTCAGAGATGACGCTGGAAACTGCACCAGGAGAATCAGCCGAAGACGCAGCGGGATTGTTTTTTAGATCTGAAACGTCCACTTCAACACTGCGAAGTCTAGAAGACAACTGCTTCAGTTCAATGTCTACTGACGCTTGCCACTGCTTCAACTCTCTCAAATCACTTCGAATTCCATCTTGGCCGGATTCGATCCTTTGTACAGTCTCCAGCACAGTAGCCAGGATGTCATTAGAATCAGGTCCGGGGTTTGTTTCCACATCCCCGGAAAGAATTAAGAATAAACTACTTAAGCAATGTTGCACAGTTTCCTCGCATGCTTCTAGGGCAAATAACCACTCTCTGGGGCACGACACCAAAACCAAGCAGCGATTCTTGCTTTTTAGGCAAGTGCAATGATCAAGGTAACTCACCTGGAACAGAGTGCAAGGTAAGCGCTCCATTGCCAATACGGCGTCGTGCCCCAGAGGGGCGTTCACGGGCAGCAGCTTATATTCCGTGTGGCCGGCGCTGATAGTGGTATCGCTGGTGATGAACAACCGCGGTAGCCAGCCGAAGAACAGGTTTCCTTCCAGATGGATCTGTAGGCAAGGCTGTTGCGTCCAATCCGCGGGTTGATTCGCGTTCTCAACTGGGCAGGTGAAGACCACGTCCGATGCCAAACAAGGTAGCGATGAGCCAAGGAGTAGGGCAGCCTGGAACAGAGTGCAAGGTAAGCGCTCCATTGCCAATACGGCGTCGTGCCCCAGAGGGGCGTTCACGGGCAGCAGCTTATATTCCGTGTGGCCGGCGCTGATAGTGGTATCGCTGGTGATGAATGACCGCGGTTGCCAGCCGAAGAACAGGTTTCCTTCCAGATGGATCTGTAGGCAAGGCTGTTGCATCCAATCCGCGGGTTGATTCGCGTTCTCAACTGGGCAGGTGAAGACCACGTCCGATGCCAAACAAGGTAGCGATGAGCCAAGGAGTAGGGCAGCCTGCAAAAAGAGCAGTTTCTCAAACGATGTTCACAGCTTGCTGCCGCTGCTGCCAAGTGACCGGCGACCGAGAGTGCTCCGCTTTTTGATGGGTAGAGCTGGCTGGCTGCGCATGTGCAGATGGACACCTGCAGGAATCCCCTCGTAGCAGGGGCGGATCCACGGACAATTTGCAGTCGGAAGACGACGCAGCACTTCGCATAATCCTTCGGCGGGGCCTCGATGCAGACAGCGAGTGGCTGCTGCTTCCGAAGATCAAGGTAGACCCGCTACGTCCATCGCTTCCATTGACGTAAGTCGACGATTAAGTTGGATTTCGATGCAAACGTAATCCACGAGAGAATATGCCAACGACACCGACTCATGTGCCAAACACATGGTATAATTGCTTTTACAAATTGGGCGTCCTCAGCGAAAGTCCTTATCCGGACAAGGACTCCGAGGAGCCCAACAAATCAAATAAAGATTTCAGCCTTCTTCTCAGGCCTGAGAAAATGGATAAGGTGCATCAAGAAGTGCGTGAAAGCACAGGGTAAGAATTTTTAGAATTTATAGTCTTTGTGTTATTATAGTTTAAGATCACCGCTTCTTTCAGGAAACTAAAAAGCAGATGAAATATCTACAAGTGGATTATCTCCTAAAAGTAAACTGGGGTGGAAAGGAATGTGTTCATTGTAAAATACAGTAAAATATTTTTTTCCTTAGCCGTTCGAGCCCTGTACACAAAAATAAAATGTGATTTACTGTGAGCTCACCTCCACATTTCTCACAAAGAGGTATGTCTTGTTTTGTCAGTAGAAAGTTATGTGTCAGGCGTGTGTGTCCGTTATGCATGCAGCATAAAATTATCTCTATAAAACGTTCCTGGTGCTTGCATGATCTCCTTTCTCCCATGATGGGTTTTACTAAACATAGTTTGTTATTTTCTTCACTATTCGATATAGACTGCCATTTTTCTTCGTTTATTTTTACTAACTTTACGCAATCTGGATAGGGTATAGTATTTACAGTCCTGACTTCCTTATGGTGAGCTTGAGCAGTGCACGCGTCAGCTCTCTCGTTGCCACTAATTCCAAGATGGCTTGGTACCCAGCAGAACTTAATTTCATATCCTTGTATTTTAGCAGCTATTATGTTATGTATTATATCTCCTATTAAAGGTTTTCTTACATTCCTGGCATGCAGTGCTGTGATTGCACTGAGCGAGTCTGTGTAGGTGATGCTGTTTTGAATGTTCTTTTTGAGTTTTTTTGCAACAGCCACGGAAATGGCATAACATTCGGCTGAGAAAATTGATGCACACCAAGGCAACCTGACTACCTTTTCCCATTTATTTTGTACTACAGCACTTCCGACGTAAAATGCTGTTTTATAACAGTCTGTATAAAATGCTCTGTATTCTTTGTATTTTTCGCCTAGTGCCAAAAATTATTATAATATGTGTACACATGGAGTTTGCCTTTTGTGAAATTGTGTCGGTGCGTAGTTGCCTACAGCGGGAAAGGTGTACCAAGGTGGCAGTGGTTCGGGTCTCTGGGCAACATCAGGTAGTGTGTCCAGAATACCTAATTTCTGGGAAATTTCTTCAAAACGGAGGATGAGAGGTTTTGCAGCATTGGGTTTGTAAATAAAAAGCTGCTTTGACGGGCACTTTGCAACTGGAGTAGCGAAGATGTTTTGGTAGTGAACGAGTTTTCAGGGCGTATGCACATGTGAGCATGGCTCTTCTATCTGCAAGGTGTGGTTCATTACATTCTACTTATAGACTGTTGATTGGCGATGTCCTGTATGACCCACTTGCAAGGCGCAGACCTGAGTTATGTACTGGATCTAAATGCTTCAAGTAGGACTGCCGAGTTGAACTGCACACTATGCACCCATAATCTAGGCAAGAGCGAACTATGCTGCGGTAGATTTGTAAAAGGCAGGCCCTATCAGACCCCCGGCGTTTGCGTGAAAGCACCTTTAAAATATTTAATTATTGAGAAGCTTTCTTCTTCAGGTTCTTTATGTGGGGTAAGAAGGCCAGTTTTTTGTCAAAAGTTATGCCCAGAAATTTGTGGTCACTCTTTACTGGTAATTCGGTTTCATTCAGGTGTAGGCTAGGATCTGTCTGTAGATCACGTTTGAGTGAGAAAAGAACGGCCACTGTTTTCTCTGGGGAGAACCAGAAACCATTTCAGTCAGCAAATGCTGTAAGTTTATTTATTGTAAACTGCACTTGTCTTTCGCATGTTGATATGTTTGAGGACGTGCAAGCTATCTGAAGATTGTCGACATAGACTGAATACATAATGGACCTTAGAACTATTTAACTAATAGAGTTCATTTTAACAAAAAAAAAGGCTTGTGCTTAAAATACACCCTTGAAGCATTCCATTTTCCTGAGTGAAAATTCTTGAGAGGGTTGAACCGAAGCGTACATGGAATGTACGGTTTGACAGGAAGTCTTTCAGGCAGTTCAACATCCTGCCACGAATGCCAAGTTCAGCCAAGTCGTGATGAATTCCGTACCTCCGGGTTGTGTCATATGCTTTCTCTAAATCGAAAAAAACAGCAAGACATTGTTGTTTGTGTATGAAGGCCTCACGGACAGTATTTTCAAGGCAAACTAGGTGGTCTGTTGTGGAGCATGCCTTTTTGAAACCGCACTGATGGACATCCGAGAAGCTCACGGGCTTCTAGCACGAAGATTAATCTAATATTCACGATACTTTCAAATGATTTTGCAAGGCAGCTGGTGAGGGCTATGGGCCTATAACTACTGGGAGAGGTTGGTGGTTTTTCGGGTTTTAAAAATGGAACGATGATTGCCTTCTTCCAGGCTTTGGGTAGTTTACCCAATACCCAAACCTTATTAAAAAAACTTAAAAGTGCACCAACAGCATGTTCAGAGAGGTGATATAGCCTTTGATAGTGTAATTCTGTCAGGGCCAGGCGTAGTCTGTTTACCAGCAGACAAGACTGTGCCGATTTCTTCAACTGTAAATAAATTATTATATGGTTCATTTGTACATCCACTTGTAGGGAGTCTGTTTCTCAGTTGTGTTTTTGTACTTTAGAAATGATTGTGTGTAGTGTGATCAGCTGGAAACTGCTGAAAAATATTCACCTAAAATGTCTGCCTGTTCTTCGATGTTTGTCTGTATACCAGGGGCTTTTAGACGCGGAAGTGTGAATGGGGAGTAGTATTTACCATTCAGCTTTCGTACCTTCTCCCACATTTCTTTTGATGTGGTTGGATGTCACGTAACTCAGACACGAAGTTTTTTCGGCATTACGGCGGATATATTGATCGGGCTTATGCTCTTGCCTTTTTAATGTTTATAAGGTTTTTCTGCGTGGGGTATCTGGGAAAGGTTCCCCAAGCTTTGTTTTGTTTCTTTTCTGCTACTCTACATTCTTTTGTACACTAGGTTTTGTGGTTTTGTTTCACCACTCCAGAAGATTGAGGTATAGCCAGGTGGGCAGTGGAAATAATGCAGTTTGTGAAAATTTCATTAAGCTACACTTAAGTTATCTGGGTCTATTTTTTCTAGGCTGGCATTTTCTTGAAACAGCGCCCAGTAGGGCAAAAATGCAGCTTCCAACGCCATGGTTTTGCTAGAATTATTTCCGGAGACGATGTTAGGTTGATAAGAACGGGTAGGTGATCGCTGCCATACGGGTTGTCCAAGACATCCCATTTAAAATCAGTAAAAACAGAAGGTGATGTAAGAGACAAATATACAAAACTCCATTTTCGAGAGCTCGGAGAGCAGTATGTGCGTCTGCCTGTGTTGAATAGGCATATATTACTGCACAGAATGAAATCTAAAATACGGCCTCTAGTGTCCGTTTGTTCGCTTTCCCACAAATTGGAGAGAGCATTTAAATCCCCGACTAACAGATATGGCTCTGGTAATTATTTTAAATGTTCTTTAAGTCAAGGAGTCTTACTGTCAGGTGTGGTTGGAGACATACGAAACATATTATTGTTTTAAAATGTACAACAGTTACTGCAACAGCTTCAAATGCAGTCTGAAGCTTCACTTCGTGCGCGGCCACACTACTTTGGACGGCTATGGCGGTACCTCCAGAGAGCCTATTTGCTTGCTCTCAGTCGTGGCGAAAAAATTTATAGTTACTTAAAATATTTTTATGTTTTGATTCTAGGTTTGTCTCCTGGAGACGTAAAACAACCGGGGAATATAAAGTTAGAATATCTTTTACATCACAGTAGTTTTTTAACATGCCTCAACAGTTCCTGTGAATTAGGAACACCACATCTGATGCCTTTTTGGGATGTATTTAAAAGCTTATGCTCTCGGTGTTGTGGGGCCCTTTATTGAAATTTTCCCTCCCTTTCTGTGTTCAAGGGAGTTGCGCCGTCGCTGCTGCGGAGGCGGGCTACTGTTTGTATCTGTCGCCTCGCAGGACGCAATAGATTTCCGTGGGGAACCCGTGGGGGTACAAATTTCAAATTTGCGGCTTTTCTCGATGGGGGGAAGCCATGCAGCCTGCCGGTTCAGGGGCCAGCGAACCTTTTTTTTGAAATGGCAGGGCAGCCTTGGCTGCCCCTGTCAGAGATGTGGATAGATGGCCCTGCCTGGGCAGGGGCCTAAATTTGGAGTGGTGTATTATCACTCCCACTAAAATTGGTTGTCCCAGAGGTCGCTGTCAGGTGCACCTCTGGGATGTCAATGGTGCCGATACCGGAGTGCCGTCCGGGTGGGGGACGGGGCAGGCAAACATCAACATTGGTGTACTGTGTGCCCACTGTCACCACACGCCGTTGGCCCCCCCCACGCGCATAGCGTCAACATATCACCTATATGTCTGTTCACTGAACTTTTTTCGTGTCTCAGGGTAGGATATATTTTCACGTACTTCAGATTGATTATTTGCTTTTCTTTTTTAAAGACTTCACAGGTTTGCGAGTAGGTTGCGTGTGGACCTTGACAATTTGCGCATTTTGTTTCAGTTGCTTGGCAGTTGTCTGTATCATGATCAGTATCGGCACATTTCAGTTTCGGCCCCTCATGTCTTGCTGCTATGGCCATACCTTTGGCATTTGAAACACCACCTAGGGTTAGGAATGTATGGGCGCACTGGGCACCTGATGAATGCAACCCGGACAGACGCGGGCAAGTGAGTGCTGCCGAACGTTAGAACGATGTGCGGTGTTATTTCTTCACCTTTGTGCCTTACAGTGTTGCAGCGAAGGGATGTTACCACCTTGGTCTACCAAATTCTCGAGGACCTCGTTGTCATCCTCCGCCATTAGCAACCACTCAGAAATTACTCCCTGAATGCTGCTGAGGCTTCTGTGAGATGTTACACTAATGTCAAGGCCACACAGTTTCTGTTGTGTGAGTAATATATCACTCTGCTTCTTCGATTTCACATGCAGAAGCAGATCTCTGGAGGAGAGCTTTTTTTGCTTCATATTCCTCGCCTATGTTGGTCTCTAGACATTTTTGTATTATGAACACTGATTGCGCGGCCACTGGAGCATTTTGCTCAACAGCATGCACTATCAGGAACTGGGGAAATTTTCAGGAGATTTAGAAGTTCACTTTCATTCCTTCGAAGTGGTACTGTTTCCGGTTCCAATCTTTTTTTTTTTTAGGGGGGGGGGAATTGAGAATCCATGCAGCATGTATGGATTAAGGGTTCCTATTCTGTCACTTGTGCTTCACCCTTATAGACACAAGAAGGTCCCGGAGCTCCCCACCTGGTATAGAGATGGGGAGCCCGTTGGCCGGGGCTTGACCATGGCCCCCGACCGTCACCGTTCATGGTTTCTGCCCTTCGCCTTACATTGTATCGCCACGGTGCAGATTACAGCTTCAGTATGGAAGCTAAGGGTCGGTGGTGGCGCCAGGCACCATCACCTTGAGACTCAAGTGCCCTAGCGGGACTGTGGCCAAAAATATTCCTAGCGATGGCACCTGCAGAAATCTACCAACCGTTTATTATACTTGGCTTCCTGGCTGCACTCTCTAGGAAATGCATCAAAACTTAACTAAACCAAGCCAAAATCAGTTGGAACAAATCTAGATTGTTCCATGGACAAAAACAAGAGAGTGTGTGGAAGGGAGAGGAGCAAGCACTAGAATTTGAAGAAAGTTGTTTGTTTTCTTTCATTACGTATACACAAACAAGCATGCACGTGTGATGGTATAAAGAAGAGGTCATAAAATGATGTGCGAATGGAGCATGCTTCTGGACCAGCTTCAACAAAGAAGTGCTAGTTTCTCATTTTCTGCTAGTCTTGCATACAGTTTTCTAACACACTTTCTGCATACACTTCTAGCCGCTTACGAGTTCATACTTCAAAAAAAAAAAAAAGCAGTGCATCACCTAATTCATCAGTGCTTTTATTTATTTTTTATTTACAAGATACTGCAGGCTAAGTGCTCAAGCAGGAGTGGCTTACAGATATATATAGTATACGAAGAATGAAAAATACAGCAGCATAACTCACACCAACCCATATGAGCAACAGAAAGAAACTTGTCACAACACCTCAGTGAAAATGAATCACAGATTTGAAAACTTTTTGCACGACACAGTGTTCAATGTCACTAAATAAAACCTAAAAGAGTATGAACACCGATTTTGTGGTTACATATTTTATTCTCTGTAATGATGCGCAAGACAGCAAACATGAGTCACCACATGGAAATTGCCTGTGACAAGTAAATAATTTATAACTGAATTTATCTCTCACATTATTTTGATTTCAACAGCGACACGGTGGCTATGAAATCGAATTTCAATTAAGGTTACAATAGGAAAACACTGCTTTGTCATTTTAATCCACTAAAACTCTTATGCTAGCCTGCCCCAAAAGCCGGAATGGCAACAAATGAAGAAGCAGCTATAATATCGGTGTTTTCATATGCCTCATGTGACCTGAACTGAACTTTGACAACACAGTCATCATTTAGCTGTTTGAACTGAAACTGAAATAATGTGTGAGAAGAAATTCAATTATAAATTATTTATGAGACATGGACAAGTTCCACATGCAGAATTATGCTTACTAATGTCCTGCGTACCACTACAACAAAACAATACAGAATCAAAATTGTGCGTTTCTACTCTGTAAAGAATTTGAATGCTTGACGGCAAGCTTGAGACCAAATTTGTAAATATGAAATAAATAAACTTGCTTCCTCATCATTTGTTATGGTAAATAAAAAAGCCAGCCAACCAATATAGGAACAGACACGAGAAACCAAACTCAAAACTCGCCTCCAGTTTAGCTGTCTCTTCTCAGTGGCTGAAGAAAAGGATTTGGAAAGGTCTTCCTGTGAAAACAAACAGAAAATTAGATCAAACTGGCAATTCATATGAATAACAATGTAATAAAGCATAAATTGAAATTATAGAACGTATGTCTTAATTTCAGAAACCCTGCTCACCTGAAGAGAGCTGGCAAGTGTTTTAGTGTATTCCCGTGCCATTTCCACATTGTTCAATGTCGTCTGCCAAAAAAGAATAATTCACTCAAACTGAGGTCAAATACACAAGCACACAACAGATGCTTTGGCATACAATGTAGGTAAAAAAGATCCTCCAGCGTAAAAGTATGCATATCAGCAAATATCAAAGTTAACAGTAGCTGATTCAAGCTATCAGTCGCTTTTTATAAAACAGCCTGCCAGGGGTTCTCAAACTTTTTTGCCTCAAGGAGGCCCCAACAGCTTTCAACGTTTCAAGGAACCCCCACCCCCTCTCGTCACAATCGGGCATAAGTGTCACAATCTGGCGGTGTTGCTTATGAATGGAGAACTTTTTTTTTTCATTTCGTTCATTTTTGTAAGTATCTGATAGTTTTCGTACTTTCAGCCATCACTTTTTTTATTCAATGCCCATGTGCTCACCCCTCCAATCCCAAGGCAAGAACTCATAACACAACAGTAACAAGACAAACGTTCCCCCACATTCACACACTCAACTGGCTGCGCTGCGCACAGAATCACGTGTCGCCTCATCCAGCTTTCATTGCCTATCTGCTGCTCCTCACTCCGGCATCAATGCGACTTCTGTTTTTTTTTCTCCCTAATTTTGAAAGATACTGGCTTTTCGGGGAAAATGGGCTTGCCGGCAGCAAAACCTCACCCCAGTGCCACTGACGCCATTGAATCACCCAGTAAAACGCCCGATGAGACGCGCACAGTTTTTTTTTTGTCTTGGCTGGCCTTGGCTAGCTCGGCGACATGGCCCACACTTTCAGTCGCTATGCGCTGCGCCGCCTTGTGCGCCATGCCCCTTCCACAACATGTTACTGGCATTCTAAACATATGTGTATTGGCGCAGCAGTATCTTGGCACGCTTCCAAGTTCACTGGGTGAGCCACTGCTGCTGGCGCTCCTGTCAAAACAAACATGTGGCTCTGTTATTGGTGCACAACATCTTTGTGTGCTGTCAAGGTCTGTGCTGAGGATGGCACTGACGCCGACAGCATGAAACTGAGAAACGAGCTAAGAAGAGCTAACGTTCTGAAATCAGCTTTAACAAACCAGGTACTGCGTCTGCTTTGCACATGCCCACCAGAAGTTTACTGGAAAGGGGGGACTTGCCACTGTGAATGCTCACGACACCCACGAAAGCAACCCACAGAACCCAGTTTGAGAACCCGTGACTGCAAAAAGACGTGGGCACTTTTCCTTAATAAAGGATCCCAAACTATATGCTGCCAAAAGATGACTGCAAAGTTACCATTAGAACTAAATTATTAAAGTTGACTACTATTGGCTAAATTTTGTCTCACAAGTCGTTTGCAGCGTTGTGAACGCTGCGGCGAACTGAGCCAATCAGAACAGTGTATGCTATCAAAACGTGTTCCTCCATTCCCCTAGCCTTATGACTGGTGGCTCCAACCCTGGGAAGGAAAGAACAGCCCTGCCCAACTGCTGCACGCAGGAGACTTGGCTGACTCGGCAGCTCCATGTTAACGAATTGCGTCACTACACTTCGCAGCAGGACTCCACAGTACTGTGTTCGTGTGGACTTCCTCTGCTAATTTAACCAGCAAACAAAATGGTCGCTGTACTTTAAAAACAGCATCCTGAACTACCGTAAAAGCCGGAATATAGGTCGAACTTTTTTCAAAACACCATGGTGAAAAGTCGACCCCCGTCTTATATACCGGTCATTGGCAGAAAAGCTACGGAAGTCTTGCAACAATCGGCGGCTGAAGTAAACAGCCTCCATCGCCATCAGCAGCAGTGCCGCCATTTTGTGTTTCCGTAGGTGCAAAGCGGACGCCAACAGCAATTTACCGTCGCCTTCAAGAAAAACACTACTGAGCACGCCGAAGCTCACGGCAACCTGGCGGCACAGCTCGAATTTGGAGTATCCGAAAAGAGCATTCAGTACTGGCGGAGGCAGAAGCTGCGTATTACAACTTGCAGCAACCAGAAGAAAAAATTTCGTGGGCGGACCGCAGCGTATTCAAAATTGCAAGAAAAGGTTGCGCTGCATGCAATATCGCTACCTGTGACTGCCGAATGCATCTGCGTGAAAGCGGTAGAGATCACGCGTGCCTCTAGACTCATGAGGGCTCAATTCAAAAACTCGCCATCTTGGGTGCAGCGATTCATGAAGAGGAAGGGCTTTCTCTATGGCGCCGTATTTGCGTGTGCCAGAAACAAACACGC
This sequence comes from Amblyomma americanum, assembly GCF_052857255.1. NCBI lineage: Eukaryota > Metazoa > Arthropoda > Arachnida > Ixodida > Ixodidae > Amblyomma > Amblyomma americanum. The sequence goes on along the minus strand of NW_027526879.1, from coordinate 39,969 downwards.
GGGTCGATGGGTGCGCGATACTGTTAAAAAATTGGCCGGGTGTACATACGAGCAGCATTTAAATGAAAATAAATACTGTCACCATTGTGCAACCTGTCGAGTCACATTTTTTTCAAGGTAAGGGTGTCTTTCGGTAGTTTTTCCATTGCAAAATATTTTTTTCATTATTAGAATCTGTTAGTTAGGGGGTCGACCTATATTCCGGTCCGACCTATAGTCCTGTTCTTACGGTACCTTTTCAATTACTGCAATAATTGTTAGAGAAATAGTCACAACACTGCTCAAATATTTGAGGGACTATTTCTTCTCTTTCTTGGCCCTGATCAGATGAAAGAGCTCTACCTTTCACATTGCTGCAATCAATTTGTAAGATGAAGTATAACATATGTAGTGCAGTAACACTGACCTTTTTGACTACCAGACTGATGGCCTTTCCCTAGAACCCGTAACGTCTTACAAATACATACCTGGGTGTTTACTTAATTAACTAACAATCTGTCCTGGCAAACACATATAAACTTGATTTGCAGCAATGCCAATTTCAAGCTTGGATATTTAAGGCGAAATTTTACTATGGCATCGTCCTCTTTAAAACCTCTACTCTATAAATCACTCGTTTGACCAAAACTCGAATATGCATGCTCAGTGTGGGATCCTGGTCTCGAATGTCATACTCAAATGTTGGAGTCTGTGCAATATCACTGTGCAAGATTCATACTTCACAGCTACTCTCGTCTATCAAGTGTATCAAACATGGAAGCTACTCTGAACCTTCCACTTCTTTCCTTATGAAGAAAAGTGCCTCGCTTATCTCTCTTTCATAAAATTTATCATCACAATCGCCATCTTAAAGAAGTACTTCTCTCTGAACCTATGTACATTTCATCCCGTAGAGATCACCCTCATAAAGTTGGCATCCCCTTTTGTCGCACGAACGCATATTTCCACTCATTTATTCCAAAGACAAGCAATGAATGGAACCACCTGCCCACCTCAATTGCCACAATTACTGACTCTGTTCTGTCCAAATCTGCTCTCGAAGAATATGTTTACTCCCACTAATCTGCATTTTACCGCATTATTTGCTGTTTGTGATGCGCCACCAGCGCCCTCAGCTCTAGCGGCGGCCTGACGCTCGCTCAGGCGGAAGAAGCAAGGTGAAGAAAAGGAAGTGAGACGCGGGGCGCGGCGCGAACGGCACGAGGAGACGAGCTCGAGCAACGGAGCAGGCGAGGTCACGGCTGAACGGCTTCCTGAACCCGGGTGACCAGGCCTGGGGAAGCCGTCCTCGCCCAGTTCTGCTCAACCAGGAGCCTGCTGTCTCGTGTCTCCTGCCTGTCGCTCGCTGCCTCGGAGTGCGGGCGCCGTGCCGGGAACAGGTAGGTGCTGCCTGCCCGGAGATCCTGCCGGCCTTGCTGTGGGATCGTGCCTGCCGTCCCGTGGCTGGGACCCCCTGCCGTGAAAGGGTGCCTTCCTGGCCGTGCCCGGGTGCTCAGACCTGGGCGGCCGTCACCTTTCTGGTGCGTCGTCAGCGCCACCGGTGCTGGTGCTCCGCGCCCGGCTTCCGGCCGCAGGAAGAACAACCCTGCGGAGGTACCTGGCCCCGGCGCCTTTCCGGCGACGGGCCGCGGAACCTCACACCGGAGCCACTCCTCGACCCTCGGCCGCACAGCTCCATACTCATCAGTGACTGCTCTCCTATATTAAGTAAACCATTTTTGTTACATCTACGGACGTGCACGGTCTGGGACGACTTTTCTGGATCCTCCGGGGCCCCACCTCGGAGGACGCTCGAACCTGCTGGGGGCCTTTTCCCCTCACAAATTTGGCGTCCGCGACAGGACCAGGCCGAGCAGCGTTTACCAGTTAACAGAGTTCATAAGACAGAATGAGTGCTGCAGATTTTCTCGCGGTAGGAGAGCGCCTGGGTTTGCAGGGACGCGAGTTGCGCGAGTGGGTAGAGGAGGAATTGAGCAAGGCACGAGAGGAGAGAGCTGCGGATCGGGAAGCCACAAAGCGGCGTTTGGAGCTCGAAGCACAGAACTTAGAGCGAGAAGCGCAGAATTTACAGCTTCGAGTTAAACTATCAGAAAGAGAAAATCCTCCTCCTAATCCAAACGCTGAAAGTGCGGAGCGTAGTGCTTCAACCGTTTTTCCCATTAGCCCACATGGCCTGATACCAACGTTTAATGAGGCACGAGATGATTTGGACGCGTATTTGAAGCGTTTTGAACATGTCGCCACAGGGCAAGGGTGGCCGAAGGAGAAGTGGGCCACGGCTTTGAGCCTCTGTCTCGGCGGGGAAGCTCTTAGAGTCTTTGGTCGGCTATCTCCAGAGGACTCCATGGATTATGAGAAAGCGAAACTTGCCCTGCTACGAAGATTTCGTTTTACCGCTGAAGGCTATAGGGAGAGATTTCGGCAGAGCAAGCCTCACGATGACGAGACAGCCTCCCAGTACGCCACGAGGCTTTTCAGTTTCTTTGACCGCTGGGTAGAAATGCGGGGAGAAGGCCGCACCTTTGAGGTGGTGCGCGATATGATTGTTGCTGAGCAGTTTATAAGCAACTGCCACAATCGTTTAGTATTGTTTCTACGAGAAAGGGATTGTAAAAAGGTTGAAAGGATTGTTGAGGCCGCCGACCATTTCCTGGAGGCTCAGAGACAGAATAACCTTGCAACTTTCAAAGACCGGAGTGAGCAGAGTTCAGTGAGGCCTACAATCACGGTTCCTAATCCCAAGTCACAAATTCGATGTTTCATCTGCGAGAAGGTCGGACACAGGTCTTCCGATTGCCGTTCGAAGCCGAAGGCCCCATATTGCACATTCTGCCGCAAGTCTGGACACGACTTACAATCCTGCCGGCGCTGCAGTTCAAGTGACCGGGAGACATCCGCATGTTTCATGTCACCCCAAGGTTCTTGCCCTGATTCACAGCCGGGAAGAGAGCGTTTAGATGTCCAAGCGGCAGCTCCTGTTCACAGACCCTCTCCACCGATTGCCAGCATGCCGGTGGTGCACGGGGAAGTGTTTGGACAAAGAGTGTCAGTGCTACGGGACACTGGAAGTAACAGCATCGTCGTACGCCAGGCCCTCGTGCCCGAGGCAGCTTATACTGGGAAAAGAGCGACATTGCTTTTGGCGGATGGTTCCACCATAGAAGCTCCTGAGGCGGAGGTGATCGTCACATCACCGTACTTTACGGGCAAGGCTATTGCAAGGTGCTTACCGACGCCTTTGTACGACGTGTTAATTGGCAATGTCCCGGGTGCACGTGTTCCTTTCTTGGAGAACTCAAATAATTGTTCATCAGTCTCGGCGGACCAGGGGACCAATTCTGCACCGGCTACGCAGGCCAACGCTCCTTGCACAGCTGTGGCGGCGAAAGCTTCGGAGACTATCTTGGATCTCTCTCAGAGCACGGTCCACGTGTCTCGCCTGGCGTTCCGCAAGAAACAAGAAGAGGACACTAGCTTAGACCTGTGTCGGAAGAAACTGGGGACAACCTTTCCCGGCAAAGCCGAGTCCTCCCACACCTTCCATCTGGTTGACGGCGTATTGTTCCGGACGTATCAAGTGTGCCCTGGCAAAACGATTGAACAGGCGGTGGTTCCGAAGAGCTTGCGCCATCAGGTCCTTGTGCAGGCGCATGAGAGTGCTCTTGCCGGTCATCAGGGTGTAAAGAAAACTACGGCGAGAGTACTGGGTGACTTCTACTGGCCAGGGGTACAAGCCGACATCAAAAGGTTTGTGAAGTCATGCAACGCCTGTCAGCGGACTGTGCCGAAAGGAAAGCTGGGCAACGCTCCATTAGGACGTATGCCTATTATTTCCACACCTTTTGAGCGGGTGGCGGTGGACATCATTGGACCTTTGACTCCAACCTCATCTAGAGGGAACCGATACATCCTCACGTTGGTGGATTTTGCCACCAGGTATCCCGATGCGGTAGCCCTTCCTGCCATCGATTCAGCCACTGTGGCGGAAGGCCTTCTCGAGATGTTCTCCCGTATTGGATTCCCACTGGAGGTCCTTTGTGATCGGGCTTCGTGTTTCACATCTGCACTTATGCGAGAAGTGAACGATTTGCTAGCTATAAAACATTTAAGTTCGACACCATACCATCCTATGTGCAACGGGCTTGTGGAGCGGTTTAATGGGACCTTGAAGAGCATGCTACAGAAGTTGTGCCAAGAACACCCCAAGGCATGGGACCGTTATCTTGCTCCACTGCTCTTCGCCTACAGAGAAGCACCGCAAGCTAGCCTGGGGTTTTCCCCATTTGAGCTCATCTACGGTCGCCAAGTCCGAGGGCCAGTTACCATTCTAAAAGAGCTCTGGACAGCCGGAAACCTGTCTGACACTGTCAGGACAACGTATGGTTATGTGCTAGATCTGAGGGAGCGTCTAGAAGGCACGCTGCAGCTCGCACACCAAAATTTAATGAGGGCGCAGAGGTCACAGAAGATGTACCACGATAGGCGCGCCTCTAATAGGAAACTGAAGGTTGGTGATCGAGCGCTAATCCTTCTACCCGCTTCTCATAACAAGCTCATCATGCATTGGAAAGGCCCTTTTGCGGTCACCGGCAAAAAGAACGAAGTCGATTACTGGCTTAACGTGGGCCCCAGCAAAAAGTTGTTTCACATAAACATGTTGAAACGCTATGAAGAACGCCAGCCAGTGAATGCCCTCCAAGCGTCATCGTTCGTGGTCGTTGAGGAAGTGGAGGCAGAAACTCCAGTGCCAACCTTCAGTGCGAATCCTGGTCCTGGGATTGGAGCTATCAAGCGAGCTCAAACTTTGAATGAGACGCAGTTAGCCGCACTAGATAGATTGCTGGAGGCTCACCGCGACATTTTTTTCAGAGGTTCCGGGCCATACTAATTTAATTGAGTGCCACTTGGAATTAACGACGAGTGCGCCTGTCAACACCCCGCAGTATCCATTACCATTTGCTTTGCGTGAGGTTGTCGAGAAGGAGGTAGCAGACATGTTGAGGCGCAGGCGAAGCATTTAAATAGCCGTGTGCTACGATGGAGTCTGGTGCTACAGGAATATACTTTCCGGGTTGAACATATTAAAGGCTCTGATAACGTTGGTGCAGATTATTTAAGCCGGTCACGACCCTGTGAGAACTCTATCGCTGTGACATTCTATTGACTGGTCGGGTAACCAATCTTTTTGTGTGAACTTCCTTTGGTGGTGCCTGTGTAGTTACATTTTTGTTGTGTGTTTTGTGTGTGTGCAACATGACAGCCAGTGAACGGTGGTGCGCGTGGGAAAGTGTTCAGTGTGGTGTGGTGCAGTCCGCCGACCAGTGCTTGGTGCAAGTTTTTTTTTTTTTTCCGGAAAAAAAAAACTTCTCAAAGGGGGGGCATATTTGTGATGCGCCACCAGCGCCCTCAGCTCTAGCGGCGGCCTGACGCTCGCTCAGGCGGAAGAAGCAAGGTGAAGAAAAGGAAGTGAGACGCGGGGCGCGGCGCGAACGGCACGAGGAGACGAGCTCGAGCAACGGAGCAGGCGAGGTCACGGCTGAACGGCTTCCTGAACCCGGGTGACCAGGCCTGGGGAAGCCGTCCTCGCCCAGTTCTGCTCAACCAGGAGCCTGCTGTCTCGTGTCTCCTGCCTGTCGCTCGCTGCCTCGGAGTGCGGGCGCCGTGCCGGGAACAGGTAGGTGCTGCCTGCCCGGAGATCCTGCCGGCCTTGCTGTGGGATCGTGCCTGCCGTCCCGTGGCTGGGACCCCCTGCCGTGAAAGGGTGCCTTCCTGGCCGTGCCCGGGTGCTCAGACCTGGGCGGCCGTCACCTTTCTGGTGCGTCGTCAGCGCCACCAGTGCTGGTGCTCCGCGCCCGGCTTCCGGCCGCAGGAAGAACAACCCTGCGGAGGTACCTGGCCCCGGCGCCTTTCCGGCGACGGGCCGCGGAACCTCACACCGGAGCCACTCCTCGACCCTCGGCCGCACAGCTCCATACTCATCAGTGACTGCTCTCCTATATTAAGTAAACCATTTTTGTTACATCTACGGACGTGCACGGTCTGGGACGACTTTTCTGGATCCTCCGGGGCCCCACCTCGGAGGACGCTCGAACCTGCTGGGGGCCTTTTCCCCTCACACTGTTGTTCTTATTTTCCCTCTGCAGTGCCGCAGTTCCTGTGTTATAATTACATACATTTTTCATGCATTCCACTCCCTTCTGTAATGCCTCCAGGGGCCTTGAAGGTATGGAAATAAATAAATAATAACAACACTGGCTGCAGTTACCACATTTAACAGAGGCAAAATGCAAAAGTGGGCACATTCAAACACTGGCGCAGATTAAAGAACCTCAAACGATTGAAACTGATCTGAAGCCTTCCATTCTGGCATGCATTTACTCAATATTGTTGCCAATGTGGCACAGACAACATAAAAGTGCCCACAATAAACTTGTATTCTATCCCTCTCAAGTTAGATACTCTATGAATCTGCCTTTGTACAGGGTCATTAAAATGCCATCTAAAGAAATTTATTCCAAATGTCTTTTAGCTGGAACAATGCCAGTGTGCTAAGTGCTTGTGTCAAGTAGCCAAGTCTGCTCAGTCATGCTAGAATACTAAGCATGCGCAATCAGTGGCAGTTTTCAAACGCTGATGTTTAGACAACTCCACCTATATCAGCAGCTATTCAACATTTAGTTCAAGATTCATCTATAAATTGTTCACAATATACAGGAGTTAGTGTTGCAAGAAACCCACCAGTTTACAAGAAGGCAAGTCGTCACGGAAATCATTTTTACAGTACAGTAATCACCGACGTTAATTACAGTCACTGTAGCCTCTAAATGAGGGTGTTTTCAACTCCCTTTAAAAATAATTAAACAAAACATGCTAGTAACTGATTACTTCATTCATCACAAAACTTCTCTACGATGCTCATTAGCTCTTTAGCCATGACCGAAAAGGTATTAAAAGATAGAGCTGCACAGAGTAGCAAATGCATATGCCACAATTTTGGCATCTCAGGACAGGCTTTGAACAACATAATATTGGTCAATGTTTGAAGAGAAGAGCAATCCACAGTGAAGGGCAGTGGTGAAGATACCAATAAAAACATTAAAACAAACTTCGAAAAGCAGAATTCTTACATCTAGATTAGGAACTGTTGCTTAATTGGCAATATACAAAAATGAACCTGATTAAAATGTGAACCACTCAATTTGTGCACATTCATTAACACAATATCCTGCAGTGCTCCATGAGCATAAGTGAGCAGGCACCAAAAACATTTCGCAGCTACATCGCCACATGCTGAATGCAACTACAGGATTGTATGCACATGTCTTCTGCTCATAACGTCCTCTTACTCCTGCTTCCATCTAGACGTGCTCAGTGACTACTGTGTTGAGCTGCTCAGCAGAGGGTCATGGGTATTCTCACTGGGGCTACAACAGATGCCCATGCCGTCCCTATGGAGGCTGTCTCCCTCTTCATTCACAACCCTTTCCTCTTCCAAGCTCAACTGGATAACAGAAAAAACCTATCCTTCTACCTTCACGGCCATGCATGCAGTGAACACTACATGTATAGAGTGTAAACTTACATCGACGCACCACACAAAATTCACTTTGGGCATTCTGTACTGATGGTCAACCTGGGTCTACAACTGTTTACCGACATTACAGTACACGGGCATGTTTGTATTTTGCCTCTATTGAAATGCGACTGCTATGGCTGGTATTTGATCCCATGATCTTGGGCTCAGCAACTGAATGCCACAACCCCCGAGCCACTGTGGTGGGTGGTAAAACAGTGGGTGACTTTTCATGCAGCACATAATTAAGCACAATCTGCTCTTCAGGCACACTATTTTTTTTGAAGCAGGAGGGATGTGAGCACTATTAGCAAACATGGTCCATTTCTTCCTACTTGACAAAAGAGCCAATGTTGCAAAAAAAATGAATGGTTGAATGCAAATGCTCTCTGAGATTGCTAACCTGACATTTCTTTCGAGTATTTTACGAACGTTTCCTAGCGAACTCCGGATCATTAATGCTTGCCTCTTTCATGGCTTACAAACTGTTCCCATGTACTTGCACACATTTTATTTTGGGCATGAGTGTTAAGTTGAATCTCAAATAAGCTGACCATATTTACAAGGCCCAGCTGTATTCATCTGAAAGGGAGTCTACAGTAGTGATAGATTTTTGTGCGAAAGCAACACTGTGTGCTACGGGGCAGTGGATGATTTTTTTTTCTTATGGTGCAAGGGCATCTGTGAGCAGAGTGCCATGGCATAAGGTGCTTTCATCTACTCAAGGTAGGCTCAAAGACCCATTTCCCAAGAATTTCACCCCAATGAAGCCGAGCACCAGGCCAGGGGAAAGCTTGCACCCACTGTACCACCAGTGGGTACAGGGTAGTAGAGAGCTCTCAATCGATTCTGAATTCCTGCAATTCTTCAATGCACAGTGAAAACTCGGTACAAAATCATTTTTACATTTTGTTTCCATCAAAATATAGCTGCTGTGGTCAGGATCAAACCCGTGAACTTTCTGGCCAACTGCTTTGCTAATTTTTTTGGTAGAACTCAGCCTCTTTCTCATCCCTCAGAAGAAGGCTGAGGTATTTATTTGGTTCGTTGGGAGCCTCGAGAAGCTTGCCCAGCCAAAAATAACTGTCCAGGTTACCCAACCCTCTTTAAAGCTTCTACTAATAGCCGTGTCTAAAATTTCTTTTCTATGTGACCACTTGGTAGTACTAACATTTTAGGCCCTCTACGCCACTGATGACTTTTCACAGTTTTATGAATTTCAGCAAAAAAACTTTTCGTATATACCTTGTGCTTGGCACATGATGGCCTTAGCTGCCTATGTGCCATGAAACACAACACAACATACAACACACAAACCCGTGAACTCCAGCTCAGCAGCCAAATGCCATAGCTACTGAGTCAACGTGGCAGGCAGCTACATCTGGCCGAGTGGAACTCACTCAGTCGAATTGCTAAGTCAGTCTTTCGGAGCTCCGTTTCGCTCGGCGTTCCTTCATCTTCGTCCCTAGACATGGATTCACTCTCTCCCCCTCTCCACTCCACTCACTCACCCCCCCCCCCCCCTACTTGGTTTCGCCGGCGCACCGCGCTACCGGCAGCAGCAGTTGCTCCGCACCACGTGACCAACCAAGCGACCAGCCACGGTGCCACCACAAAACTCAAGGGGTGCCACGCTGAAGGCTCGAAGTGCTAGCGTAGTGTAGCTCTCGCTACGAAAGCAAAGCCAACTAAACTTGAGAATTTTTGTAAAGCTTTACTTGGCTGCTTTAACGGAACACAACTTTGACAAGTGTTACTTATGCTTACCACAAAAACAGCTCTGGCTTTTTCCACAGTTTCTGCTGGCTGGATTCTTCCTTGCTGAAAGCTACTCTGGATCATGGAGTAGGCCTGACTCAGATCCAAGATCCCTGATGGTGGGAACCCCAGCTTCAAGCGCTCCGAAAGCTCATCGGCGAAGTCCGTCTCCAAGAGTGAACAACTATGATTCAGCATGGCACATGCCCGATCCACGCTAGCACTTGAAAAGGCTCGCCTGAAAAAAAAAAGTGTACACCATATTACTCCTAAGCAATGAAAATCAAACGATTACTAGCATTATTAATAAGGTAATAGGGCATATACAAGCCTAAAGGAAAGTGTGAAAAGTGCTCCTACTTCACTCACAAAACAGCCAAATGACAATAGTCACAAACATGACAATGACATTGATGGGGTTTCTCCAGGAGTTGAGTATCCCACACCATGCTGTATTTCTTGCCCAGGGAGTAACTCTTTTGTTAAAGTCATGCCTTGCTGCTAAAAGATCAGCCCTGATACAAAATATTTTCAGCCTGTATCTGAGGCGGTGGCACCCGCCCCCTGACCTGCGTGTCGTGGGGGTGGGTAGGCCACCTTATTCGTTGGACATTAAAGTTTATTCCATCAATCCATCAAGTGCCTCTGCTTCTGTACTTTCAACAAAAAGCATCTTGCTCAAGCTTTCAACAAAGAATATGAGCATTTTGAACAGGCTGTTCCACTGCCATTTCCCTAAGCTGAACAAAGTTACTATGTGATGTGCAAAAAATCAGAATAACATCGCACTTCTATATATTTTTTTCAGTCCATATGCTCCTCAAAAGAAAAACAGAGCAGAGAGTGATGTGTGAAGCTGGAAGCACAGCTCTCCTCCTTCATGCAATAGTGAAGTGGCCTTCCTACACATTCACAACCAAGTGAATCGATGCCACTGTATTAATTACAATGCAGTTGGCTTGGGAGTATCCAAAGCTGCAGTTGCACAAAGAGCTTTCGATTGCGAATGCCCAGGGCTAGATGCAAGCAGCAAATATGAAGGGACCTCCAAAATGTTATGTTCCTCAGAATAAATTTATGCATAAGTTTCATTTCTTTCCGATCTAAATGCTTAGCCTTTGAACACTTTTCAACACAACTGTTATCAATGTCGGCACAACCCTTTAGATAGCAGGTTTGCAGAAAAAGTAAAAACTTTTTTTTTTTTCAGTGTACCCTGCTATTTCTAGATTGCTATGACATTACTGTTTTAAGAAATTTTCCCCCAAAAGGCACTTTAACTTTACGAATAAACCAAAAATCGACTGCAACAAGGCCAAGAGAATAGGGACGAGCTCCAATTTGGTGGGTTTTTCAGGCCTCAAAGAATGGCAGTGCCATCATATAATAATAAAAGTAATGCAAATTTGTGAATTTTTGTTTTTTCACCTTTACTGCCCTCCTGTCTACGGCGATAGAATTTCATTGAGAAGTTATTCACTTACGCATATATACTTTCCAAACAATAAATGGATGCCAAAGTGGACAATAAAAAAATCTTTATCCACCCTTACTAGGCATGGGTGATAGTGGTTTTTTGGTTCGAAGCAAATATTTCGAATACTTCTAGCACACAAAAAAAAGTTTAATGGCACAATGGGCATTTTAAAAATTATGTATTTTTCAAGCACACAGGGCCATTACATGACAACAAGAGAGAATGCATTGAACTTTACCGCAATTATTGAGGCTGTGTCGATGTTCTGCAAAAGTGGTCATCGGTAATTGGGGAGTTCGCCTACATGCAGAGCTGACACTGAGTGCTGGTCTCAATTGAGATTGCGACTCCATAAGCACCTGCTTGGAGTACGCACCGCGATCCCAGCGCCACCCCACGTCAAGCGTTGGAAGGGGGCACCTGTCATGACGTGCCTCCTGCCAGCTTCCTCGCGTGCCCACTTCGTCGCGCTTGATTCACGATTTCATGTGGAGAAGAGAGACTGCTGCACCTGCAGTCTGTTCATTTTTGTTCCGTGGAAATCAAGAGAACCACGTGTCCTCCGATTAGAGAAATCTAACATAGTGAAATCGAGCATAGCATAGCATAGCTGCTATAGTGAACCAATTGCACTGGGAGCCACTGTGCATGTGCAGATCGCTCTGAGGACACCACAATGCGCCAGGCGCCAGCCAGCTGTTTGCACACCTGCCCTGTTGGGACCAATCAGTGCGTGTGCACTAGCGGTGCGCGAAATCGAATCATGCAATGCTAAATCTCTCTACTGATGCATGCTGCCGTGCCAGTTGCGGCGCGTGCGCACCGCGGGTAGCACGGCTGCAGACACCTAGAAGATGTTGACCTGGGCACTGCGGTTCGGCCTGCTCGCGTCTGCTGCCACGAGCATGCACAGACCGGCTTCAGTATATGCACGGGAGCACAAGCACGCAGCACTAAGTCGGGGTTTGTTTGCGAGCACGCCGCGTTGCGATCCTGGAGCACTTCAAGAATTCCAGAAACGTTATTCGCTCGGGATGAATACTTCCGAACATTTCCGAATGCCAAACATTTGGTTCGAATCGAATATCAAATACTTTACTATTCGACTGAATATTCGAAATTATCGAATATTCACACAGGCCTAGCCCTTACACAAGGCTGCATGTCTAAAAGCTGTTAACATTATTTTTACCACTACTATAGGCACCTATGGCCAGCTAGATGTGATAGCAAAAGTGCAACAGCCAATGTGAGTAGCAAGCACATATTACATTAAGTAAAGAAGCCCACCATAAACTAGCTTTACTTTCTGTGTTTTAGAACAGCTCACCCAATCTAGCAAAACTATTCTTTGACCTAATACAAGACATTTAAACTTCATCAGGTCACATCTTGCTATATTTTTCTGCCGCATCCATTTCCTTTTCCGTCTATATTATGTACAACCTTACTAAATGAAATTGCCCTTTCCTGATAACTATGCTGCATTAACTCTGTTTCCCTGTCAATGTCAATAAAAGTATGTAGCCCCTTTTGCCTTCAAGGTTGTAATATATGAAATGAGGTAAGCATATCCTTGTTATAAACAGTTCATTCATCCAAGTGTAGTGAACTGGCCTTGTGGGTAAACATTCATACTTCAAACATCACAAAAGATGGGACACAATGACAGGACACAATACAGTTCTCATGGTATCTGCTTCTCCTTGTCCCGTCGTTCCTGCTGTTTTAAGTATGAAAGTTCACTTATCAGAACAAACAAATTAATAAAAAAGTCTTCTTGCTAATAACTCTGCACTTTATTTCCATTGAAAAAAACCCAGAAAAAAGCCACTCATACGTGAGCACATGTAACAACTACAAAATATAAACTAGCAAGCAAAACGGCACCCGCAGGCCCACTTCAACCCACTGTTTGGTTACTCGCAACTTTGTGCACATTAGTGCGGCGACTATCATCATGTAGCTATTCACACTATGAGTTTACAAATAATCCCGACAGTAAAATGAAAGGCGCAAAAGGAGGCCTCCTGTGTTTCCTGATCACATTTTTTAATTCAGAATTTATCGGTTCTATGGCTTCCTCTCCTAGGTTCCGAGCTACTGCTCAGACGGCAGGAGTGTAATATTTCAGACTTACGGGAAAAATCTTTTTTAAGACACACAACCCAACTGTTCAATCAAGGGGAAAGAATATTTGGCCAAATAGATGTCACTTACAACTCCTGCTAAAGGTTCATCAAGAGAACTTCAGCATGCAAAAAATGAATCAAGAGAAAAAGCAGGACTTACTTCAGACATTTTTTCAGGATGAAGAAGATGTCGTCGAGCATGCTGGAGCACTGGGAATTCTCCTCAATAGTGTCAACCTCAATAGCCTTGTGAACAGAACAAAAAAAAAAAAAGCGGTCATGCCTTGTTGTGAAGGAATGAAAAGAAAAAGGTATGACTGAAGCATTACAAATGAGCGTTCACAAGAAGACATCTGCACATGAAAAAATTTAGCTATAGAGATTTAAAAAAATGCACTCTTCTATGTTCTCACCTTTCTAACAGATTCAATGAGAAAATACTCTTCCATTATGATGTATGTGCTCACAATTTCTTGCATGGACTTGCACAGATCACTTTCCTTTATTTTTCTGTCAAACTGCTGGACTTTATCTGAAAGCAGGCACAAAAGAACTCAACAAACTGCTTAAGTGGCAATACAGGCTGAATAAAATGCAGCCTTTTTGCACAAGTAGGCTCCAGGCCATGTTACATAGTTACACACCAGTTTTAGTTACCTGACACAGCACACCGTGCCCTGGATACAAAAATCTGCAGCTGACACGTACATGTTCCCCATACAATATCCAAGCACTGAACATAGCTTATGATCAAATGTAGGCCGTGCCACTATGGTGAAGCGGTCTGTGCTATGCACAGAAGCCGACTTGGAGTTTTTTTTTTTTTCTTTTTCATTTTTGTTCATGGCAACAGAAGTTTTTAATAGCTAGCAGGGACCCCGGAACGGGGGGGGGGCAAGGGGGGCGGTCGGCCCCCCCAACGTTTTTACAGAGGGGGCAGCACCCCCCCCAATATCGAACTGCTTGTACTTGGATCAGATTTCTGACAATTGAAACACATTAGTTCTAGGACTCTTAATTCAAAGCACAGTGGGGCTGAGCTGCTTGGCCTCATAGCCAGTTGTAAAGCATTTCGTACATCAGTAACCTAAACCTGTCATGTCCCAACAGAAGTCGACTGTCTGACTCGTGTACATGATCATGATTAGCACGCACGCGGATTTATCATTTTGTTTTGTAATGCGAGATGTGACCAGACTTATATCCATTGATCGTTGCCACGTGCAAATGATTCTACATTTTTCCGGATTCTTTTAGTTACTTTTGGTTCTTTATCTCGAAGGTTCCTTGCCAGCTTTAAACTGAGCACAACCAAGAACTGCATGGCATTTAGTTCGATGAATGCCGAGCACGCTTGAGGCTATCGCCGCCGCCGGCGTAATTCAGCTCTTAGTGGGCGCGAGTCAACCCCTTAAATACCGAATTTTGGAAGCCTTTTTGTTCTCTTCCTGACTGCTGGAATGTCATCATCACAATGTGACAGTTGTCATCACGTTTTGAACTTTGGAAAAAAATAATATATATATATATATATAATTTATTACGTAAATGAGCATTAAATAAATAAATAAATAACAAAATAAGCTAGAAGTCTTGCCCCCCCCCCCCCAAAAAAAAATGTTCCGGAGTCCCTGATAGCTAGTAACGGAAAGGTGCAGTGTTGTCTCTGCCAGATTACAAGAAAGTTTAATTTTGCGGCACAAAGGGTATCACATTTTACCGTCATTTAAAACTATGCCTGGTACAATGGTACTAGATACTTGGGCCTGTAAAATGCCATAGTCAACCATGGTGTGAGGGAGTGCTATGAGAGTCAGTCTCAGAAATGACTTGCTTGCAGCATTGCCAAAACAACAACAACAACAACAACAACAACAACAACAACAAAAAGCAGACAGCTAAGTGCAGTTTCTATAAATCGCATAAATGGCCACATACCTGACCTTATTGCTGGGTCTTGATATGCAACATCAAAATCACTCTACAAATATGAAGAAAGGCAGGAGGTTAATGGGAATGTGTGCCCTCATAAAATCATGCAATAAAAACTTAAACCACATATAAATACGAACACAACTTTTTATCACAGTCATTAATAACCAGCTAACTGCATGGCCCAGAGTGCAATGCATTTAGTTCATCATTACACTTGGGGCTTTCAAGTGATTCTGTAAGAAGCAGTTCTTAGCTTCTTTACGCTGGTGGACATTCTTCCCTCATGCCTGCACCTATCTTAATGGGACACAAAGGACAAACTGAAGTTTGCTTGTGCTGAAGGATGACTGCATTTTAAGATTAAAGAGGCTACTTTCAATCAAAATGGAGCATTAATGACTATTACATAGAAACGATAAAAAAGTAAATATTGGTACTCCTAACATCAGCCGTTTTTGCAAGCAACTTCTGGCTACCACCAAACAGTTTATATATGCAGATACCCGACGCTATACTAAACCGCCATAAAAAAAAAAAAATTGTAATACAGACGATTACAACAGCAAGTAATGTGAAGTCTGAGCGCAGCTCTTCACGTATTTTAGTTTTGCCGCCCTTCGGGACCTTGCCGTGGCAGCCACCTGTGAGCTGCCCATTTCTCCACTTTCGTTGTGGCAGGTGGCATTTTGCCTTGCTACTACCTGCCACAGTTGTCAGGTGGCGTGTCACACTGCTTGTCACCCTGCGGGATTGTCCCATGAAAGCCACCTTCCAGGCTTTCTCTCTTCTACTTGGACAACTGGTTACGCCAACGACTACACCAACACCGCTGACGACTACAACATGGAAGCCAGGAACAGGCACATAAGAGCTGCGCTTAAAAACTGGACGGAGTTGTCCTCAGTGCTACATTAAAATGACCCCAAACCTTGCCTTGCCAATCAAGAGAAGTACCATGGAGACTACAAGATGCGATAAAAGCAACATTATCCAAAAAAGTTTTTCCTTAATCTGCAACCGGAGAGGAAGAACTAAATGTCACATTTAGTTTTAGCCACTTCCCCCAGAGGTTTTCTCCTCTGTCTTCCCTCAGCTTGTGCCTCCACAAGCATCACCCCCTTACTAAGGCCGTGGCGGATACTGACCCAACACTTGCTGCATTGTTACATCATGACATGCTATGTGCTGTGTAGGACTAGCAACTTGGCAGAGATCTTCACAATGGATCAGTCTCTCTGTTGCACATCAAAACAGACATTCGCTTGAAAACACCAGATGCAATAATGGATTAGACATATCGGCACTTGTGCAGGGAAATAAGCACTTACACAGGGCTGCAGTGACACAGCTGAAGGGCTAAGGTGGCAGGTTAGACGGTCAGAATTTTGGCAACATGAAAACATGTTTTTTACAAGCATCACACGAGAAGCACTTCCAACACAGTTTGTGCACTAAGTTTAAAATTGCAGTGGAGAAAGAAAAAAAACTCATCAAAAATCTCAAAAATAGGAACAACTTCTTTAATGTGCAAATTTTTTTACCCTGCTACATCAACTGCCTTCCATACTACTGTTGCAAAGTGGGCCTCAGAGCTAGGGATTGAAAAGTTAACCAATTTTACTAAACTAACAGATAAGATGGTCTCCTGCCCCTTTGTTTGCTGAGCAGTAATTATACAGAATAAAGATGGAATTCTTGTAGCAGTTGCACTCTTTTAAAAATAAAAGCACTGTTTCCATACAGAAAAAATTTCCTGCCATGAACCACTGCAAAAACTCCTAATGCCACGTACAAATCTGTACTTAGCAGCAATACTGCCTTACGTACTCTACAAACACCAATTTGCTGCTGCACAAGATGAGCCACTCTTAAGGTAAACTTGCCGCCGCGGTGGCTCAGTGGTTATGGCGCTCGGCTGCTGACCCGAAAGCTGCTGTACAAGGTGACGTGAGCCACTCTTAAGGTGAACACGTGAGTATGTGGCCGCGCTTTTAAAGTGCCAGTGCACCCATTCCAGCCATGCATCAAAAGGAACTGGCAGATGGTGCGAAGCATCAACTCCAGGTCCTTTTGCACCTACACCACTTTGATTCAATGTGTGGCCGTGCAGAACAAACGGGCATTCTAGAGAGTGTGGCTACACACTGGTGTGTTCACCCTAAGGGTGGATCACCCTGCAAGTCTACATATACACTGCTGCCAGCATTTCCACTACGGACAGTCAACACTACTGGTGTCCTGACTGTGCAAAATGCTTTTATTGTCTCTCTAACAATTACAGTAAAAACTAATTGTGACGCTCCTACCCGAGTAGCCCAAGTAAGCTAGTAACTAGGGTAATGGAGTAACTGGGGTAAGTTACCCAAGTAATTCAACTTTCTCAATTTTTAACTAGAGACCCCGCTTACAACTTGTGACGCCACTGTTGCAGCATTACTTAGTTCTAGTGCAGGTGACATTGGTAGCCAGTGCACTGACTGTGAGGTCTCTGGTATGAACAACTGCACACATATTGCAATAAGACATTTAACATGCATTCTGCTGACTAGTGCGTGACTATGCAGCTTAATTACAGAAACTACATTTAAAAATGAAAACTGGTTCTTTTCAGGTGTTATATAGGAACTGTGATACACAAAGAGCATGTGCAAAAATTAAGAGGCCTAGTAATAACATTAAACCCACCGATACTCTCCTCCGAATGAACCGAAGGTAGAGTTCAGCACGGCTGTTCAAAAGTGCCACTTCAGCAAGCAGGACATCCAAATCACGCGGATCTAACCTAGAAGAAAAAATTCAATGCTTGCAAGAGAGAATAAAAAGTGGCCATAATTAACACAGAAAAGACACTTACTTGTCCATCTGTTTAGAACTTCGAAGGAGCATTTGCACTTGCTGCGCCTGGATAAACAGTGACCTTAACTCCAAAACTTACACAAAAAAGAATGTTCTGAGACAAGCACACCACACCGCAAGAACACAACACACTTTCGGGTGGGGTAAAATAAAAGTAAACAGTGCTTCCAGAAAATATGTCTCAAGCATTCAGAATCTTTTATGCATGCTAGAGCAAAAAACGAATGAACGTTGTACACTGTAAGTAAACAAAGTTCAGTTTAAGTCTTCTGAATGAACTGGGAAAAAGAGATATTGGTAAGATTTTTTACAGCACCCATCACAATGTCTTGTAGCAAATGATTCCCATATCCACACACATTTATTTCTGAATCCAACTAATCACATCACAAGAAAGCCCCCTTAGTGCTATCCCCATCTGAATGATCACTGAACTCAATGCCATCACAAATGGTTCTTTAATATTAAGTCATAACTTTTGAGTAAAACATTAACCTCAGAAAACTTACCTTTTTCTTGAACTGCCTATTTTTCTTGAAGTCTTCCAGTATTTTCTTCACTTGGCAGTCACATTCCTTTTGTAACAATTCTACAACAGTGTGGAGCCTCCCATGACCTGCAGGAGAATAAAAATAAGGTTACTTTTGAATTACAAGAGTGGTTTAATGGACTTAAGGAGCCAAAACTAAGAAAAAAGGCCATCTCACAACAGATACAAAGCTGGATCTAAAAAGCAAAGCATTAAGAATGTTGCACTGCAACTACAAAAGCCAGCTTTTAATTTGTGATTTTTCATCTCTCCAGAAATTACAGGCAGCACATCATTCAACAGTAGCAGAAGTAATTAGAGACTTCACAATCATAATTAATCATTCATAATTCAAATTAACTTTCACAAAAATATTACCATAGTAAGTTTCTACCAGGGGCTGATGAATCTCAACAGTCCTGGCAATTCCCTCAAATAGAAGAGTCACTGTATCGGCATAAATAACATTTCCCCGCTTGTCTGTGGAACTTGCTGCTTGAGCTTGCTTTAGGTTTTTGTGCGCCGTTTCAGAGATCTGCAGGAAGTGTGGAAAAAATAATCATTTGCAGGCACATGAACACTTACCACTAACAAATGGAAATAGTGAATGTGCACAAAGCATCGACAGCCGAAGCATCGACAGCCGAAGCAACTACAAAAATACCATACTAATGCACTGTATGGGAAAATAAATTTTGTTAGCAGGTAATTAGGAGTCAACAGTTTGAGCTAAGCTTTAAACAATGCACTTTCAGAGTTATACGTGATATGTGGTGTTAAATTTTCTGAAGCTGCACACAGGCTACAAGGGCTGGGGTTAATTTCAACTACCTGAGGCTTTTTAACATGCACTGACATCACACGGCAAACGGGTGTTATTGTGTACATATCACCTCCATCGAAAATGTGACCGCGGCGGCTGGGATTCTATTTTGTGACCTTCATGGGCTCAGCAGCTGCATACCAAAGCCACTCAGCCACCACGGCAGAGGTTTTCAGAGTTAAAATAGGCTCTTTTGACAACAACACAGCCATAACCAAAAAGGCCTGCGATATTAAAATTAAGTATACGTAGATTCAATGACAACATTTTAGGTAACATATATACAGTCGAGCCCACATATAATGGGCACAGTTATAACGAACACTTGCTTATTACGAACGAGGGCGGTGCTACCGTCAAAATATGGAGTACGGCAATGGGACTGCATCTCAGGTACAACGAACAACTGTGGTGGCATAACTCAGTTAGAATGAATGAGGATGCGCCGTAAACTCGTCCCCTCAGTCGATAAACTAGCGCTTCCAGCATGGGTGGAGATGGAAGAGGCTCGTCTCCAGGCCTCTAGGTGCCCATGACACTCTCTCCCGAAAAGAACTTTGGGACCCAAAAACGCAAAAGAAAAGGGCAAGACACTGCTGACAAAGCGGCACAGTTTCCCCAAATGCTGCCATTGAAAACGCGCATGCCTTGAAAGGCAATACCCACACTGGTGAAATACTAGGGCAAGCTTTTGAGTTCACATCGTACTGTGCATGAGGAGGAATGGCAGCGACTGGCGGAGACCCTTTGCTATTGGCAAGTCTCGCGCACTGGTATCTTTCAGGAGCTATGTTTACGTACGCCACAGGACGAACACAAAGGCCTAAATAAGTGTGACATTCCGTTCTCAAGCAACGAGCGTACAACCAGCATAAGTTCCAACGGCGTGGTATTGCGCACAATTTGCTCACTGAGTGACTTGTTGAGTTCAAAAATACAAGCTCCTATTCGTGCTTGATAAATTTGTAATGCGCCACGTGATACCCTCCTTGGCTGTGGTGACAACGTTCTTCTCACTATCAAATTTCGAGTGCAAGATTCAGCCACTGGACAAGGGCATCATTCCTGCGCTTAAGATGCCCTATCATGGTACATCAGTCAACTGATGCTGATAGCAATTCACACACCACGTGGCGATGATCTGGTTCGAATATCTTTGTATGCTACTGTGAAAATGATTAAGGCCGTGTGCATGGGACTGACTGTGGAGCGCATCAGGAATTGCTTCCGTAAGCATGTGTTATGGGCCAATGAACGACTGAGAACACTGTTGAACATCTACGTGATTAGATGCATGTGGATTTGTAGCAACGCATTGTTGATGCACAGTTGACCAGATATGATTTCGCCTGAGGCGACTTAGTTGTTGTGGATTATGACGCCGGGCATAGCAAAGTCATAGACTGACGAAACTGCGAAACATGAGCACGGCCCGACTGCCGAGAATCACGTAACGATGACAAGGAGGCCAACCTGCCACTAGTTACCGTGAACAGGGGTGGAACCAAGCTCCAGCATTTTGGAGCAGGAACTGGAGCAGCAAAAGTCTTATTTTGGAGCAGCAGTTTTTGAGCAGCAAAAGTCCTATTTCGGAGCAGGCTTGGAGCCATTTATAGGCATTTCGGAGCACTTTTGGAGCAGGCTGGCAACATTAAATGCGACTGAGAGCAATTTTGTTCGCAACTTGTCCAAAAACTGCATAAATATTGATTGCAGATCCCACAGGCCATAATTAATTAAAAGGACTGCAATTGCTCACAAGATTTTTGCTTGAGTTCATGAAAAAAAAACTAGACATGTGGCAGCTACTAGTACAAACAGTAGTAACAATACATTAGCTGTTGCTTACATTATACAATAGCTGTTGGTTATATTACGTTTGATACCAAAATCTGTCCCTCTAAATCCACTTAATTGCATCACTATAGTGAAAACTATGAAGAAAAAAGGACCTGCACTCTCGTTTATCTCCACTGGCTCCTGACTGCTGGCTCTGCGATTGTATCGTTGCGCTTAGAGCTGCACACGCAGCATCATACCATCCCGCGGGGACGAGGATTGCGTCGACCTGGGGCCCTATTCTCGACATTTCGCCATTTTGTTCAAATTGTGACGTTGGCGTGACGTAACCATCAAGGCGGTGCCAGGTTACGTATCCACAGAATCTGATTACGTGAAGAGAGAGAAAAAAGTAAAAACTGATCTAAAAATAAATACCGTCGTCTGCTACTATTGGCGCCAAGTACGGAACAGAACGCCGCTTCGGGAGCTTGCGCTGAGCCTCTGCGTTGCAATCTTCGGTGCATACGCGTCGAGGGGCAGTGCGAAGGAGTGAAATATGTTGCGGCCTCTTGAGTATCATGTCGGATGTCCGGCAGCAGCTAAGGGCAGACCGACTTAGGCTACTCAGTGCGAAAGACTCGCACGTCGGTTGTCAAAGGATTCATCGAGTTCGATGCCGCGGTGCGAGCCAGGGCGCAGCCTAGACGACTTTTCAGTCGAGGTGAACTGATGGCGTACCCGCGAGTCACGAGCGGCGCCACACGCATGCGTACTGTTGCCCAGAGAAGCTGGCGAACATCAGGAACGGGGCCAGGGTATTCGTAATGGCGTACGTGCCGAATGGGAGCGGAAAGTGAAAGCTTTGGCCGGCATGATGCCTTTGTGGCATTGCTCCTTATAACGATCGACGACAGCTTCGCACATTTGCTTACCAGCCACAGTTGAATGCAGGAACTGAGACTAAGGCAGTTTTCTGGGGGAAAAGTCATCTCGGCCGGGCCAGGAAAGGAAGCAACGGGAGCTATATTTTTAGAGTGGTGCCGCCACTGCTGAAAACGGCGCCTAAATACGCGCAGGCCAGCAGTCCCTGTCTGAGGACAACGCTCGCATACTTAGCGTTGTAAACTCTGCGGAAACCCACTGTTTCCTAGGCGCCGCGTCAGCTACCGTCAGGTCAGCAAAGGTGCTAAAGCCTTTAATCGCTACGTATCGGCTTTAACAGAGA
The DNA here is from genome assembly GCF_052857255.1 of Amblyomma americanum. NCBI lineage: Eukaryota > Metazoa > Arthropoda > Arachnida > Ixodida > Ixodidae > Amblyomma > Amblyomma americanum. The sequence goes on along the minus strand of NW_027526879.1, from coordinate 17,879 downwards.
GCGGGGTGCAGCGGAGTTGTATCTGTGTGCGCTTGGAAGGCCTCCAAGATGTGTTTAGTGCTGAAATGCATGCTTGGCAAGGCAAGCCGATGTGCACGTTTTAGGCAACGCGTTGCACCAGACTCTGTTGTTAGTCATGTTTGCATGCACCCGCGCACGAAACGAAACTGCAAAGCGCGGAATATCGGAGTAAATCTCGTCAAGGAGAACACACCGAGTGCGCATCCCTTATTGTCAACTTAAATGTGCAAAGCCGGGGAAAAAAGATTTTTTTTCTGGCATTAATAACAAACAACATAAAACAAAGCGAAAACTCCCCCCCCCCCCCCCCCCCACACACACACAACATAATTTGAATAGAGCGTATCCTCACAAAATTCAGTGATGTACTCATATTTTGCTTCGCAAGCTTGCACGCATGCACTTTTGTGATGTAAGTGGCACATATATTACTTCATAAAAATTAGAAATGCTGTCAGCAATTCTGCTTGTTTTTCCCTTCCTAGAAAGGCATAAATTTTTTCTACTTGTTCAAGTGAATGCGTAACACTCACGACCACCACACAGAAGCAACTACACTATATGTGCGATGCAAGTAAGCACAACATTCTGTGAGGTGGGGCAAAATTATTTTCTTGAGCACTTACAGGCCGCCTCACCTCCCTTGCTGTCCGTACAAGCAACACGAGTCAGGCAGCGTCTTGAAGTTTCTTCGTTGTAGAATAACAGTTATGCACCTACCATAAAATCAAGCAGCTCCTTTAGATGCCTGATCAAGTACAGTACAGCAAGCTTCCAAGTAAGAGAGAAAGATATATGCCAGAAAAGGTGGAGAGGGATAAGGAAAAGTTCCTTCACCTGTTATTCCACAAAGGGGCAGGGGAGGAACATAGAGGTAGAGAGTAAATATCGGTGACGACACCATATTACAGTAAGACACATGCAATGTGCAAGATACTTGCTTTATTTGCTTTGTTTTATGGGGTTTATGATCCCAAAGCGACTCAAGCTATGAGAGATGCTGTAGTAGAGAGCTCTCGATAATTTCGACCCCCTCTGGTTCTTTGCCATGAACTGGCATCGCACAGTACATGGGCCTTTTTGACTGTTTGTGCAAATAATGTATATAGTATATTTATTTTGCATTTATAGTGTTTACTTTTAATGTTTTTATGCAGGGTATATCTATTTTATGTAGTGTACTATTTACCTCCCCCCATGTCTTTCTTCTGTCCCCTCACCACTTTTATTTCATTTCTCCCACCTGCCTGCTATCCTTTAATTCCGCTGCCCCAGCTCAGGTGCCGCCGCATGTGATGGCAGATGCCGGGGCTAGCAAAAATCTTTTACCTTCCTTTTATGTTATTTTAAATAAACCACTACCACCACAGTACATGGGCCTCTACCGCTGTGGCCGGGATTGAACCTGCGTCTTTCGGGTCAGCAGCCAACCACCATAAGCACTGAGCCACCGCGGCAGGTTTATTTGTGTGATGCAAGAAACTTAATTTAATGTTCATGTATGCACACTCATTGCCTAGTACACGTCACACAAAGCCCGAACATGTGTTTTGGGGCCAAGCATTCCAGTTGGTCTTGCACGCAGTATTTAAAGAGACAACTAAGCGGCACCATGAGCCGAAGAGCTGAAGGAGAACAATAACATGACAGTAAACTTAGGAGCACTACAGACAAGGAGGAAATTATTTTATTTCCATACTCTGAAGGCCTGAAAGTATACAAAGAAGAGTGGGGGAACACATAAAATTGGTAACCGCTTTTTTTAATTTAATACAGCCAAATATTGCAGCAATAGAGGCAGGAACATGGCAGGAAAAACAAAAGCGTAAGATTAGACAGAAAATAGGCAAGACATTCAATGTTGATGTCGCCCTCAGGACAACATATGGGAGGCACCAATACAGACAGCGGTAGTGTTCTGGTTAGGGTACTATTAAGATAAGTCTCCAGGATGCACAAAAAGCAATCTAGCCAGCGACGGTAGCCACTGGCTTTCGGTAGGTTTTTTAATGTGTGCACCACATAGGATGCATTCATAATAATTAATAAACCACAGGAGATTGTTCAACACGAAATAAATTATCCTCACAGCACCATACAATACACAGCTAAAAGGAGAAGTCAGCAGTAGGAATTGCACCGATACGGTGCATGTAGATCCCTACGTGAAGACTTCACGCCACAGGGTTCACTTTTTAGCTGTGTAGTGGAGTATTCAAGGCACCCATCATGCTATAAACTTCTGCAAGGTGAGGAAAACCCTTGTTTTAGCCTTTCAAGGCCCTTTAAGCTTCAAGAACACTGAGTTTTGCACTTCGGGGATCAAAAGCAGACCATGTGGCCTGAAGACTTGACTACAACCCTGCAATTCATTACAATTGAAGACAGCTGGCGCACCATTAAAAACCAAAACAGAAATGTCAAATACAAAGCAGAACAAGCATTCCAATTTTTGATCTAGGCATTGTTTACAAACATACATACTGGAGCAGTTGCTATGCTGTTGTATTCTGCCAGAAAAATATGTGCTGCAACCATAAAAAGCACCCTATTTAGAGGATGATGGATGCTAAATGGGATTGAAATGAATAAATCAGTGACAACTAAAGCAAACCACGAGAAAAATTATTTCGCAATGTACGCAGTTGTGTACAAAGTGCCCTAAAGGGTTGAATGCAATTTTCTCATGCATTTAGTCATTTGCACCTTTTTTTTGCCGAACATCAGCACAGCCACGCATGCATAGATAATTTTACATAGAGGTGGGATTAGACATTGGTGGCACTGACACAGTTAATCGGAAGGGAAGGCCTGAGTACTGGGTAAAGTAGACAATAAACTGGTGATCAGGATAGATGTAAGCGAAACTGGTGCATTTTATTGACTAAACAAATCAGCTGTGATACAAAGGCAGAGAAAACTGCAATATGTTAGTGGAAATTGAGTGCACTGGAAGATATATTGCACAAAATTTGAGCCCCCTGATATATTAGCTTGTTTTAAAAAAATCAATTGCTTTGCTTCCAATTTTCTTTTGAAGCTCAAGCAAAATTTCGGAGCAAGGAACAAACTTCCTTTCTGCAAAGTATCACAACAAACACATTTGTTATTGATACAGAAGAAAATTTCATGACTGCTGCAGGACATGTGATGGCAATGACAGTAATGAGCCGATTGCTGCTGCCACACAGCACAAGTGGTAAAATCCCGCACACATCAGGGTCACAGAGGCAGATTTCTCCGGTAACAAGACAAGTTGCAATGTGTGAAAGAAGTGTGATGCGGTATATGTGCACATTGATAATGCCCATTTCATGAAGTGCCAAATCCAGTAGATTCCTGTGTTGAATCAAAAAATAGCAATGCGTCCATTGATGCCCCAGTTTTACCAAAGAAACATAGGTTGAACAGATTGTCTGGAATTTTTGTCAAATTTGCCTAACAGCATTAGCAGCAGCCAAGAAGCAAAGTGCCAGCAACAAGGTTGGTAAAAGCGGGGCGTTACACAGCGAAACTGGTCGAACTAGCAGACAGCTGCCTTGTCTTTCATTCATACAAGCTTGGCAGATGGCAAACATGAAAGAGTTGCCTCACTTTTTGCTCAGAGGAAAACTAGTGGATTGCTGTATCACTACACATAGCATTTAAAAGCAACAGTAGAAAACAGGCACAGAGGCAAAGAAATGTAAGGAGACAAAGCTTGCTTTGCTCTGTGAGCACACAGATAACACATTAGGGACCTTCTATCGGACGAACAGTTGCCTACAAAATCAGACTGCGCCCTGAGCAAGATGTGATAAATGACTGCATACACATCCCTATGTTTCGTGCATGTCAAGAAATTTCAGTGAAGCAGTAATCACGTCCTGGAGCACAAACCTTTAACAGGAATCAAAGAGAAGTACTGGTTAAAAGCTCTGCTGGCAGGAGAAAAACATTTTGGTGACTTCCTCTGTTTCACTGCACTAAAGCACCAACATGCACATTCTGCATAAAGAGAGCACACAGCATTGCAGTACATTAAGAATTAGCAACTGTTCAGTAGCGTTAAAGCATGTGTTTAAGCACACATCCGGCCAATTTGCAGATGGTAGGATTAAAGTTTCTTCTGCGCTTCCTGTCACGTGAAGAACTGCAGCATTAGAGAAAAGCCTAGCCTACACATCAAACACACCTGTCATTACACACTCTAGTGACAAACTGAAAGCAAAATTTGGTCCTGTTTAAAGAGCAACACAAAAATCAGACTTGAACAGCTTTCTTGCTGTGTGCAATGAAACTTGAAGCACAAAAAATGTTTACATAGACTGATCATAGCATGACTACAGGTGAAAACTATGGCAGTGAGTCCTGCAGCTAAGTGCGGATGCATGCAATGGGTTGCACAGTGCAAGTTGTGATCGCCTTTGAAAAGAATCCTGTTCCATATGTACAGCACTTGACACCTGTGAAGACATCCAATGCAACCCTTCCAAAGAATGATTCTTTGCTTGAGAAGCACTCTAGCTGAGAGGTGAACGATGTTGAACCTTGCAGCAGCATTCCTCAGCACATGACTTCTTAGGATAGCAGTGATGCATCGAAGAGGCACATTATACACATGTCACCTGGAAGGCAATCAACACTGTCTTTAGTGCGTGAGCTTGAGTGCAATGCAAGTTTCATACACACAAGAGAAAAGACTTTCAAATGCGAGGCATCACAGGGCTGTAATTATTAAACTAAAGTTTCATGTATGACCGTAACTACTACTCAAATAAACTGCTTTTGTAACAGTTATATTTTATTGGTCATCTCTATCAAAATGATGGAGGAAGCAAAACAAAACTGTGAAAACAGCTTGACTACAGCCAGACTGATGGGTATACATAATTATTACATATTTATTTTTATTGTGTTGAAGGGAAGGCAACTGCTACAAGGCACATTGTAGGGGAAGTCCAAGGTTAACTTTACCTCAGAATATTGAACTGCACTAAAATCTCACTACACGAATGCTTTTGCAACTGCATTTATCAAAATGCAGATGCCAAGCCATTGTGTTTGTGTGCAATGAAAGAAAACCATAGACATGCAGACGCCCTACGAGTCACCCACATCCGCATACTGTAGTAATCTGAAAACTCGTTGTGCGTTTTACTTTACAGACAAGACTATTTTGAAATGCTGTTTTTATTTGCGCAAGGCTTCCTCGCTTAATAGGCTACAAATAAATGTGCCATGAGATTCATAGCTGTTTGCATGCGACCAAAAAAGAATAGGAACATAAGGGACTTGTTATTACACACCCGAAGAAAGCCACCAGCCATCAATATGAATAACCTTGCAAGCAGCCATCTGAAGAAAGTCAACAGCAATTTTTCGTTGCTGTTTCCCTTACCTCATCGATGCTCGAGACGATGTACCCGGCACATGTACGCTGCCTTGCTGACACCGCTGTTTTCAGAAACTGCCCTTATGCACACAGACACTGATGCACACAGATGATGCACTGATGAGCAGTCCCGCCGACAAGCCGAACACATTCTGGAAGCATATTGCTCAGCCGGCAGACAACCCTTTGTGCCACCCTCTCTAAACTCACGCAGTTGAATATCAGGTCAGCGACAGCGTGTAAATAGAGGCAAACACTGAACTAATTGGTGTCCAGACGTTCACAGCTACCGATCGCGCCTTGAAACACAGGATCAGTGTAACGGCCGGAGCACCTACAATACCATGTTTAAGGCAGACCAGTGTGCTCACGCGCTGCCCCTTGCCGCAAATCTTCTTGCACAGCCACCACACCATATATCGCTGGCCAGGCAGTCACATTCACGAACCGGGCAGTCCTTCGAAAACACTGAGGCGCACTCACGAATGCTTCGCTTTTCGCAGCCCGTGACAACAAACGGCAGCTACGGACGCCGCCATATCCTCGCTGTAGCAACCGCGACCGCGCGGACCGATAATTTCTTAGCATGAGAGAAGCGTTTGAAACGGGAGCGCAGCTAGAGTCCTCATACGGGTGTGAAATTACGCTCTGGTAATTAAGGCTCTAAAAGGCTGCTTAATTAAGAGGTACCATTATAACGCCGTTTCAATGCTTCTACATTCAAAACAACCATGTTTCTGAACAGTTTATTACTTCAAATAAGCGCCTACCAAACTACGGTGAGCTAACAGCCGTATAAATCAGTGTGGTCATAATTCGACTATGTCCACCATAATTCGACCATCTTGCGGCCGTCTCAAATTATGGCGGCCAAATGGGGCATTTTTCAGCAATGGCAGCATTTCCTTTGCGTCACTAAACGTCATTTTGACCTCACTGAATTATGCTTGCGTATCACGTGACATTCCTCCAGCCAATCACATTCTAGGAAGCAACCCTCACAGTACGAACTTTTTTTTCTCAAAATTGCTAAAACGAGCCAAGTGTTTTCTTCCATGCCAGCTGTAGCTTCGTTTTTCCTCCACAGACATTTAAATTTACCGACCCGGCACAAAATATAACTGTGCTAAAAATCAGTCTTCAAGTACACGTCATTTTGACGTCACGGCAGAAAGCTATTTCGAAGCCTGATAGTTTCGCGCCACAAATTTAAAACTCGTGACTTGCACGTGATCGCCCAATAAGCCAATCAGAGAGACAATATGGCGGCGAACGGCGGCCATGCGTGTCGAGAATAGGGCCCCTGTACACGATTGCGTCCGATTGATGGATCGATCGATGCACGGACGGACGGACGGATGATAATGGCTTTACCCTTTGTATTGGGCGGCAGCTTCCGCCACCTAGCCTATAATTCCTCCATTGTTAATTTTTTTTCCTGTTCCTTCTATTTCGCTTTTAAAATATCTAGTTGGACTATCTTTTTCCTCTCCAAATTCACCCCTCCATTGATTTCCCCCACCAATCTTCTAACCCCCACAATCTTCGCCGACCACGTCGGCGAACACGTCGGCGAAGATCGGAAGACGGTGTGAGGGGCTCAATAAGGTAATTCACGGAGGATGTGCGCTCCAGGACGTGGTAGGGGCCATGGTATTGCGAAAGAAGTTTCTTTGAGAGGCCAGGAGCAGTAGAATGAATCCACAGACAGACAAGTGAACCAGGTGGGAAATCCAGATCAAGCTGACCGTAGTCATGGTGGTGTTTCTGGTGCCCCTGAGTGTCTGCCGTGAGCGACCATGCAATCTGGCAGCAGTCTTCGGCGTGCTGGGCAGCTTCAGAAATAGTTGTACACTCAGATGAGGCAGGGCGGTACGGAAGAACTGTGTTGATGGGAGCGGATGGATGTCGGCCGTAGAGCAGAAAAAATGGGGAGAAACCGGTGGTGGACTGAGTAGCAGTGTTGTAGGCTTACGTAATATAGGGTAGAATGAGGTCCCAGTTCGTGTGGTTGGCAGCAACGTACATCGCCAGCATGTCACTCAGAGTGCAATTAAATCGTTCAGTTAGACCGTTTGTTTGCGGATGATAGGCTGTACAAGTCCGATGAATGATATTCCACTCGGTGAGTAGAGATTTAACATCAGACAAGAATACGTGTCCTCTGTCACAGAGGAATTCACGAGGAGCACCGTGGCAAAGTATAAAGCGCTGCAATATGAAGGACGCCACTTCACGAGCTGTAGCAGCTGGGAGCGCGGCGGTTTCTGCATACCGGGTCAGGTGGTCAATGGCAACAATGACCCAGCAGTTGCCAGCAGCGGTGTATGGCAGAGGGCCGTATATATCGATGCCAACACGGTCGAAGGCACGAGGAGGACACTGCAGTGGCTGAAACTGTCCAGCAGAGTGATGAGGCAGTTGCTTACGGCGTTGGCAATACGGGCAGGAGCGGACGTACTTGAGGATGAAATTATACATGCCTCGCTAGTAGTACCGGAAACGGATGCGATTGTACGTCTTGAAGACTCCAGCGTGGTCGCATTGCGGGTCAGCGTGGAATCAGGTACAGATTTGGGACCAGAGATGTCGGGGGATGACGAGAAGCCATTTCCGCCCGCCAGAGTTATAGTCGCGCCGATAGAGTAGATCATCGCGAATTGTAAAATGTGAAGCTTGGCGACGAAGGGCGCGGTATGCTGGAGGCTTAGACGGGTCGGAGAGAAAGTAAAGAAGAGAGGCAATCCATTCATCTTTACGCTGCTCAGAAGACATGTCGCATGTGGTGAGCGAAGGCGCAGAGGATTCGAGGGCAGAGAGGCTGGCAAGCTCGGCCGGTATCGGGGAGCGGGACAGGGCATCAGCGTCCTGATGCTTGCGGCCCTACCAATATAAGACACGTATGTTATACTCTTGGAGACGGAGAGCCCATCGAGCCAGACGACCGGAGGGATCTTTGAGCGAAGAAAGCCAACATAGTGCATGGTGGTCGGTGACCACGTCAAACGGACGGCCATAGAGATAAGGTCGAAACTTTCCAAGGGCCCAGACAATGGCCAAGCACTCTTTTTCCGTCACGGAGTAGTTCAATTCAGATTTCGTGAGGGTGCGCCTGGCGTAAGCAACCACATATTCCTCGAATCCAGACTTGCGTTGGGCGAGCACAGCCCTGAGGCCAATGCCACTGGCGTCCATGTGTACTTCAGTTGGGGCTTGAGGGTCGAAGTGACACAAGATGGGTGGTGCCGTGAGGAGACTGCGCAAGGTGTTGTAGGCGTCGTCGCAGGCGGGCGACCAACTCGAAAAATCCACATTGCTGCCGAGAAGCTGAGGTAAAGGGGCAGCAATGGCCGCAAAGTTGCGAATAAAACGTCGAAAATAGGAACAGAGGCCTAGGAAGCTGCGCAGTTCCTTAATGCAAGTAGGTTTTGGAAACACAGTCACAGCACGAAGTCTGGCGGTGTCGGTGCGGATGCCCTCTTTTGACACAACGTGGCTTAAAATTGTCAGCTCACGAGCAGCAAATCGACACTTTCTTAAGTTCAGATGAAGGCCGGCATCCGTAAGGCATGTTAAGATGTGCTTCAGCCGGGATAGATGAGTGGCAAAGCCGGGCGAAAATATATCACGATATCGTCGAGATAACACAGGCACGACTTCCATTTCAGGCCACGCAGAATACTGTCCATCATGTGCTCAAAAGTAGCCGGAGCATTACAGAGGCCAAAAGGCATGACGGTAAATTCATACAGGCCTTCAGGGGTCACAAATGCGGTTTTAGGGCGGTCGTCGGCTGCCATGGGGACCTGCCAGTACCCAGAGCGTAAGTCGAGAGAAGAGAAGAGTTCCGCTCCTTGAAAGCAGTCCAGAGCATCATCAATGCGCGGAAGAGGGTAAACATCCTTTCGTGTGACCTTATTCAGGCGATGATAATCAACGCAGAAATGAATAGAACCATCTTTCTTTTTCACGAGGACCACGGGCAAAGCCCAGGGACTGTGTGAGGCCTGGATCACGCCGCTCTGAAGCATGGTGTCAACTTGGTCTTGAATAACTTGGCGCTCACTAGCTGAGACACGATATGGGCACTGACGCAGAGGGGCATGGTCACCAGTGTCGATATGGTGGGCGACAGTCGACGTGCGGGTCAAAGCGGGTTGGTGTGAATCGAAGGAGGAACGAAATTGATGAAGCAGAGCGAGAAGTTGAGTTCGTTGAGGTGCAGGAAGAGAGGCGTCGATGGAGGGAAGGAAAACGTCTGGAGACGAAGTGTTGGGTGCAGGAACCGGCAGGCTGAAGGCATCGACGTCAAGGGACGGGGAATCGTCATTTTCATCGCAGTAGAGAATGATGTCAATGATTTGCACGGTACCAAGGCACACACCGCGATGCACAGTGGAAGCATATGTAAACGGATTGGTCACAAACAATGCGCTAAGGCCAGCTGACAGAGTGAGGACGGCGTAAGGTATGGACAGGTACCTGCGGCAAGGGGCGATGGGGTAAAAAGTATTTTGCCGTCGCGAACAAGGTCAGAAGTGAGGGGCACAAGAACAGAAGAACAGGCAGGCAGTTCAGTGTCTTCGGCAACGATGGCTTTGGCAGGAGCAGCAGAAGGGGCATCGGGCGGCGAGGAACCGCTGAGCGCAAAGAACTCAAGTTCAGCACGAGCACAATCGATGACTGCATTATGGCGCGACAGGAAGTCCCAACCCAAGATGATCTTATGAGAACAGGTTGGTAAAATGACGAATTCAATCACGTAGAGGATTTCCTGAATAATGACGCGAGCCGTACACGCCGCTAACGGCGCAATAGCCTGCGCGCTTGCGGTGCGCAGCGAGAATCCAGAAAGTGGGGTCATCACTTTTCGCAAGGAGCGGCAAAAGGAGGTGGCCATGGCAGAAACAGCAGCACCGGTGTCGACAAGCGCCAGAACAGAAACACCCTCTACGGAAACAGCGATCAGATTGGCGGGACATTTCGCTGGTGGCGCAGTTCTTGCCTCAAGAACTGCGGCGTCTAGTTTTTCTCTTGCGAAAGATTCGGGTGCCGACGCATGGGAGAAAGGGAGCGGCGATGAGGAGAAGGTGAGCACCAGGTGGAGAAGGTGGTGCGATCAGGGGAAGGCGGGCGACTCTGTGGCGGCTCGGCTGGCGGTGAGTAGTCACTGGGAGGAGGCCAGTAACCGGCAACTGGGGAGATTGGCGCACGACGATGGCAAAGCCGGGCCACTTGACCAGGCAGTCCGCAAGAGTAACAAATAGGCCGATTGTCACTGGTACGCAAGGGATTGCCGAATTGTCGAAGCGGTCGCAAAAAAGGCGTCGGAGCGTGAGGAACTTGAGGCACAGACGCTTGAGGTGGAGCGTAGGTTGGGCGTTAGTTAGGCGGCCGCGGCCGTGCGACGGCGACAGCATAGGTCAGGGGTGCAGCGACAGGTGCGGGCGGCTGTGCTGGTGAGGGCGAAGGGACCGGTGGAAGGGCCTCAGCCACTTGTTCGCTGATGGCAGTGCGAAGGTCGGGCGCCAGGAATGGAGATTGCACGAAGGGGGATGGCAGAAGCGACAGCTGACGTGCAACTTCTTCACGCACAAAATCTTTGATGTGCGCCAACAGTTGCGAGTGGTCGGGTGCAGCCGACAGGCCGGCAAGCGACTCGACAGGCGCTGCTGCGTGCTGGCGAGTGATGAGCCTCTGCTTGCGCAGCTCGTCGTAGCTCCGGCAGAGACTGACGACTTCGGAAACGGTGCGGAGATCTCGCGACAGCAGCATCTGAAAGGCGTCATCCTCGATGCCTTTCAGAATATGCTCGATCTTGTCCGCCTCGGACATCTGGGCGTTGACGCGCGAGCATAGGTTGTCCACATCTTCAATGTAGCTGGTGAACGTCTCACCCGACTGCTGAGCGCGCTCGCACAAGCGGTGTTTGGCGCGTAGCTTGCGCACAGCAGGACGGCCGAACACTTCAATGAGGTTCGCCTTAAAAGCAGTCCACGTGGAGAAGTCTGCTTCGTGGTTTCGAAACCACAGGTTGGCAACGCTGGTCAAATAAAAGATGACATTGTTCAGCTCGGTGGTATCGTCCCACTTGTTATATGTGCTCACCCGCTCGTATGATGTGAGCCAGTCTTCAGCGTCATGATCGTCAGTACCGCTGAAGAGTGCCGGGTCCCGCTGCCAGAGGGAGCCGGAACAGAGGATTGGTGAGCCAACCTGCACGGCTTGGTGGTGGGCGGCTTCAGGCATAGCGGGGGTCGGTAGCGTGTGGTTGCGCAGGTCCAGGGAGGTACGAGGATGCTAAACCGAACCTCCACCAAATGTAACGGGGGCTTAGGTTAATGCTGAGGCGGCAGCGAAACCACAGCGGCGACCGAGTCTCTCGTCTGTTCAGGTCAGCAGGTGCTCGGTCTGAGCGATGGCAGTGCGGCTACCTCTTCTTCTTCTTCTTTTCCTCAGTAAATATAGGATGATGCCCTTCTTCACAATATATGTACCCAGAGTTGCTCAGCCGACAATAACACATGGCTAAATTTGGCCGTGTATACTTGCAGTGGGCGTAAATTGCCGTTTAGGCGCAGCAGATCAAATTGGCACAGCATGGTGCAATTGGCGTAGGACTTCCACCCCTGCGTGAACAGTTTAACCGCGAGTTATATCCTGTTCTTAAAGTAGCTTGATTTTTGGCAGCTTAGGGCCTTGGCGAGGTACATTAACCATGACTGCTCTTGAAGCCTAGGAAAGCGCAGTCATATGGTCTCCTTTAATTGAAGGAGCCAACATACATAATTTTTGTTACAAATAAATGCCAGTTTCATTGGATTGGATTTGGCATTTTTGGCTGTGAAATGAGAAGTCCACTTACTACGATCCTCGGATACAACGAATGCACTTCGTGTCACCTTCAGGTTCGTTGTAAGCGGACTTGACTGTCTTTCACTTTCAAGAATACCTTTGTTAGGCATGGAAACTATGCAAACATCCAGTGCAGGTGTTGATGCACCAGGTAGTTTTGCGCACAAAGGAAAGTAACAAAACTCAAGGCAAATAAATTCAATATGGTTTGTAAGCTGCTTGAAGAAAAAGGATAACATATTTTCAAGAGACACAAGAGTAATAATGACCACATAAGCTTTACAAAGTGCCGCTACAGACATGTGGTGCAAATGATCAGGTTTCACATTTTTTAACTTCACTGCATTCTGCATTGTTACTCCCAGACTAACTATTGCAATTGTGAGCATCGTGCCTAATGTACGATATGTTTTGCTTCAGGCTGCAATGAAGGCTCAGGTAGGTCATCAAAATGTGCAATAGGTGTGATGCACGGGTTATCAAACAGTTATGTTTCTTCCAGTTCTTTGTCATCACCAGCACCTGGAGTGACATGTTACAGCAAATCGTTGGTCTTTTCCTGTTATTTCTCATCGAGAATAACTAACCACTGTGTTATGCTGTCTGTAAAACTACTATAAGCATCAGGGCACCTTAGCTAGGTGTTACGTACGGAGCATGATTTACCATATTTACATGCGTAACTTGCGGCCTCGTCTAATTTGCACCCCACTTATTTATTGCCTGGGTTTATAAAAAAACTTTTACTTGCAATCAGGGCATTGAACTCTGGACTGCACATCCATCTTCCATGTGATATAGCGCGTCGCAAAGCAACATTACTGTGCTGTCCATGGCTTGGCGTTGCCTTCACAAATGAATATGCTTTCCGGATCACGATGGCCGATGGCCCTTCTTGTTAAACTGTCTTGTGTAAACTGTGTGAAGAGACAATCGGTCATCTCCTGTGTGAGTGCCCTGTCTTTGTGAACGAAAGACGTAAGCTGTGTTGTGCTCTGGACCGCCTTGATCCTCGCCCTTTCACAGAGGCCAAGATCCTTGGTCCGTGGCCCCAACAGTCGACTGCCATCAGGTGCTGTTTTGTTTTTTGCGAGAGACTGCCTTGATCGACACATTGTGACTGTGTTTCCCGTTCCTTCTCTCTTCTCTCTTTAATCCCCTCATTTCCTTCCCCAGTGCAGGGTAGCCAACCGGAAACCTTTCTGGTTAACATCCCTGCCTTTCTCCCCTCTCTGTATCTATCTTTTACTTGCAAATTTTATGCTCCTTGCAGTGCCAAACCATCAGCATGCATGTGAATGTGCACAAGGGAGGCCTGGGAAGATCGGCATGGCCGTTTTGCCATGTGTGGCTAAGAAAAGTGTGAGCGGCAAGGGGACGCCCCCATGGCCGCCTCAAAAAATTTGTATTACGTGCTGTTTACCCGGCTTCCTCGTGCCGGCAGTCCCTTTCCCGGACGAAGAGTTATGACCTGCCGGCAACCACCAGTGCGTGGCGAAGTCTGAAACTCCGAACTGCTTGCTGTTCGATCTGCTGCGAGTCAGCCCGGCCATATTCAAGAGCGTCATTTCAGCTCCGTTTATCTCCATTAGCCCCCGACTGCTGGCATTGCGACTGTACCATTTTTTCGGCCAGTGAGGGGTGCAAGATATATATATATATATGCTGCATAATGCTACATACAGGTGGAAATATACAGCATATATTTCGCATTATGACCTTTGTAGTTATCTTTTAGGATGTGTCAGTGAAATCTGTCATTTGCGCACACCCCTTTTGAAGTCTTAATTTAATAAAAAAAAAGCACACACATTACACGAGTAAACATGGCGTGTTAACAAGAGGCTGAAACTGATAAGCTAAACGCTGATTCCAAAGGAGATTCAATGTGGCCACACCTCCTAGCTTCCATCACCATCTCTCTCAGCCTTTTTTTTTCTGTTTGACATATGCGTGATCAGCTCATGTACATGAAGAGTGACAGCGCTGCCTCCATTGGAAAAAACTGAGGTATGAAAAGTACCTGTAAGGCTGGCTGAATGCACAAACCACTCCACTTCTCAAGCAGCAACACTTTTTTTTTCCTTTTCTACCTTGCAATTGAATAGATTCCACAATGAATCCTTTTCTCAATCAAGCAACGTAGGCACATTTGCGATGTCCTTGGACTAGGGCATCATGACATGAAATGCTTGAAAGATGGCACCAATCTCTTTTTTTTTGTGTGTGTGTATAGCATGTGTTTGTTATCATCAATGAAGGAACTAGTTTTAATGCTATTTTCTTGAACACTTCATTGGTATTCAAACCTTTCCTCACCACATATGAACTTCTACCTGAGCAATATCAAAAGTGAGAAGTCCATTGTTATTTTTCTATTATGCACTGACCACGTGGGCAGTACACATGGCTGAATGGTACTGCAACAAAAGATCTGCCTATGCCCCTTATTACTCACGCCGCACCCAACCAAAACAGATTCTAAATTACAGGAAGGCTGACTTTGACGCTATTAATCGTTGTCTCGAGCATTTCTCCGAAATTCTTGTGCGTGATTTTTCATCCCGGTCTGTTAACGAAAACTGGACTTTGTTCAAAGAAAAAATAGCGAAACTGGTGCGTAAACACATACCGAGAATAACATTACGGGTCAACATATCTAAACCTTGGTATAACAATTCCTTACGAGCATTGAAAAACAAGAAAAAACGTCTTTTCAGAGCCGCGAAACGAATGCGCACTGATTCTGCGCATGCTGAGCACAGACTGTGTGAAGCATCATACTGCCATGCCATCCGGAAGGCCAAACATAAATTTTTATCACAGGACCTTCAATCGCTCATAAAAAATAACCCCGCAAAATTTTGGAAAACAATTTCCCCGTCACGCACGTCGGACACCATTTCATTGCTTGATGAAAACAAATGTCCAATACCCCAA
This sequence comes from Amblyomma americanum, assembly GCF_052857255.1. Classification (NCBI taxonomy): domain Eukaryota; kingdom Metazoa; phylum Arthropoda; class Arachnida; order Ixodida; family Ixodidae; genus Amblyomma; species Amblyomma americanum. The sequence continues at coordinate 2,689 of NW_027526879.1, read as the reverse complement.
GAGAACTGTCCAGTCACGTTTAATGACTACTTCACATCAGTATTCACTACCGAAGACTATTCCAACCTACCTCAACCCCAAGAACTCAATTACCCATTCATGACTACAATAGATATAACAGCAGAAGGCGTAGCGTCTCTAATTAACAGTCTTAAGGTATCAACTTCCTCAGGGGTAGACGGAATAAATACAAAAATTCTCAAACACACCATACATTCCTCTAGTATCATTCTGTGTCATATTTTCAGGCAATCTTTAGCAACCGGCGAAATTCCTTATGACTGGAAGATTGGCAAAATAATCCCTGTTTACAAATCTGGCGACAAAAACACAGTTAGTAACTACCGCCCCATATCACTAACGAGTATTCCATGTAAGTTACTTGAACACATCGTTGCATCTAACGTCGCGCGCCATCTTGAGAACAATGATTTCTTTTTCCCACGCCAGCACGGATTCAGAAAAGGGTTTTCCTGTGATACACAACTAATTGAACTTACCAGTGATTTATTCAAGAACATGGATGAAAACTACCAGACTGACTGCATATTCATTGACTTTTCCAGAGCGTTTGACCGTGTTGCCCATTGTCGCCTTATAGCTAAAATATCGTCGCTTAATTTAGACTCGCTAACTGTCTCCTGGATCCGGAACTTCATATCTTTTCGTAAGCAGTTCACGGTAACAAACAACTTTTCATCACCCCTTAGTGACGTCACTTCTGGCGTCCCTCAGGGAAGTGTTCTCGGTCCCTTATTATTTTCAATTTTCATAAATGACCTGCCATCGCATCTTACATCATCGGTCCGACTGTTCGCCGATGACTGCATAATTTATCGCCAAATCCGCTCAACCACTGACCATGCAATTCTTCAGCAGGACCTTGAATGTGTAACTAACTGGTGCACATCATGGCAAATGACACTTAATACTGACAAATGTAAAATCATGACAGTTAGCCGGAAGCATTCAAACTCGCTATTCACTTATTCCCTTAACAGTGTCACACTATCCCGCACGTCTTCCTATAAATACCTTGGCGTTTATCTGACTTCAAATCTTTCTTGGGCGGAACATATTCAATGCATAACTGCTAAAGCATCGCGCACGCTTGGCTACCTGATAAGAAATCTTCATAGCGCACCTGTTTCTACCCGCAAGCTAGCATACTTAACATTTGTCCGTCCCCAACTCGAATATGCATCAGCCATCTGGTCACCACATCAGGCTTATTTAATTCATTCACTCGAAGCAATTCAGAACCGTGCAGCGCGTTTTATTTCTCACGACTACAACCGTCATTCCAGCGTAACAAGCATCAAGTTATCTTTATCGCTAATAAGTTTACAGACACGTAGGGATATCGCACTTCTTTGCTTACTACAGAAACTAATATACAGTCGTCACGCGTCCACACTGCCCCTTACACGTCCAATGCGCACTTCACGTCGCCTACATAATAATCTTAGCTTCCAACGTCTATTCGGCCGAACACTCGCGTTTAATTCTTCTGCTTTGCCACGTGCTATCAAGTGTTGGAATGGCCTTCCGGATTGCATTGCTACCATACGTGACCCATTAATCTTCAAAAACGAATTGACCACCTTCATGCATCCATGATATTGTACATAAATTGTTTTCGTATGTGTTGTCAAATCCATGCAGTGCCACTATTTGTTTGCTGTTTTTCCTCTGTGTCAGTATATTACGGTTTTTTTTTTCATGTACGGTGTAATCATTGTTTGCAGTCCAATGTATTTAATATTGTTTATTTTTGGTTCTTTCCACTTTGTACCATCTTTTGTCTGCTAAATATTGTAACCCCTCCCCTCACACAATGTTCCAAGTGTGGAACCTGTGAGGTATTTGTATAAATAAATAAATAAATACTTCCTGAAACTTGTGCCTAAAAAGGGACCAAACCAATCCCCTGCCAGCGAAGTGATTAAAAGATGTCACATACACACATGAAGGTTGGGGTCCCGTCTAGTAGTTAAAATATGAATAGCTCAGGTGCATCTGAACCCACCTTGCTTTTCCTGCTGTTATTTGGGTTGTGTAAACCATACTCCCAAATGCAAGTTTTTTTTTGTTTTTCAAAATTAACACTTCACCTTTCACATTCGCTCGGTGAGCGAGTGCGAGCTCCCAGTTAACAAACCCCAGCCAAAACGCCAACTGCACTGCTATGCCTTGCAACCATGAACCAAAGATCTCACTCTGTCACATGTGACATCATAAATTTAGCCTTGAGTGGTATGACCAAGAAACTCGTTCTTCAAAGGGGCCCTGAATTATGCATTAAGCATGGTGAGCTATGTTTAAGAAAATTTTCTTTGATGACATCACTTGCTAGGTGCCCAACAAATTCACAAGGCATTTCTCGTGGTTGCCGAAGAGGTGTTTCAGGGTCTCTTTAAATTCAGCTTGCTCAGCAAAGAAAAAAGCCACTCGGCACCAAACAAGAAAGAAGGAAAGATGCTTTTTTTCACCTGTGAACTCAGGTAAAGGGAGAACTTGTGAAGCCCTTCATCATGCTCGTTGAGAAGAGGAAAAATTTTATGATATCTCCTACATTGACCGCCTATTTAAACGTTTTCATCACTATCACACGAAGCCTGTTTTTCAGCTGCACGGAGTGACGAAAATGCCTCTTCCAAGCTGCTACCTGGAAAAGAAAAAAAAGAAA